>NC_056741.1:1489140587-1489175587 GCF_019279795.1 Protopterus annectens | reverse complement strand
TTAAATAAATATGTACACTATTTACATCAGCCTGACATTATAACAGAGCTCAATATATACAATTACTTTATAGATATAACAATCTAGTTACCAGAGTGTATCTGTTCAGTTATTGTAAAGTGCCAATCAATAATAAGACTTTTTTTCCATGGATTGTTAATAAATTCTTAGGATGAATCCTTAATTCTTTAATTTTAATTTCCAACAATGCTGTGGTCTTCAGTAGGCTGCAGAAGTCTTCCAATGTTGGTATTGTGTTTGTATTCCATTTTCTTGTTATACACTTCCTTGAGATTGCAAGTATTGTCAATACTAGATACATAATTGACTCATTCAAATGAGGACCTTCATACACATTTAATAATACTAGAACTTTAGATAAGTTAAAGATTCATTAAATAAAGCTTGTAAAAAGTTTTTAATATAATTCTAAAATGGCTTATTTTTAACACAGTTGAAAAACTGTCATTCCAATCTGCATTGTGTATTTGCTCACACCTCCAACATATTCCCTTTGTGGAAGAATTAATTGTAGTAATTCTATCTGGAGTTAAGAATGCTCTGTGCAACAATTTCCAATTAAAAACTTTCCAGCATTGTGTAAAGGATGTATGTTTTATTGATAATAAAATATTTGATTTAATTTCTTCAGTTAGCTGTAACGAGTTTCCTTTTGTTATTTAATTCCAATATGAGGATTTGGGTGTTGTTTTATAATTTATCAATATCTAGTAAAATTTTGAAATACTATTTCCCATGTCATAATCATTATATACGATTTCATATAGGTATTTTGTAAGTTTAGGAATCTCTTTAAATGAATAATTACTATTTATTCTGCATAAATCTTGTGAATACGTCAGAATGTTTTGCATAGTTAGCCAATCTTGTTGTGGAATTTTGTATTTTGTTTCTATTGTTTGTATATCCAGAACTTTTAGTTCTTTGATACATTGAAACCAACAAACAAATCCTTCCTGTTCCCAGGAATTAATTATTTCTCTGTATATTTTATGCGGATAGCTCTTTGTAACTTGAAAAGATCAAACCATCTATATTTGCATTAATAATTTTCCTAAATGAGTCAATATAATAATTAATCATATGAGTTTTAGTGGGCTTAGTTATGTTATATTGCATACTACTACATAATATGTGCCATGGCAAATTGTTTTTATCTGTTATTTGAAATTTTTTTTGTAAATCAAATTAATTTATTGATATTACGGTTAGTAATTTTTTTCCAATTTGCAGAATAATTTGGACTTATCCAATCTGAGATTGTTTTAGATATTGATACTTTTAGATATGTTTATATATCAGGAAAGTTCAATCGTCCCTGTTTCCATGGTCTGATATGATGTATTAAAGCTATTCTGTTTCTTTTGGGAAACCATAAAAAAATTATTAGGCATGAGTTCATTTCTTTGAGTATATTCTTTTCTGGTAACAGTTGTATTGCCAAAGCTATATATAGAATCTTGGGTAGTAAAACCATTTTTATTAACTGTAGTCTATCTTCAAATGTTAATATTATTTTGTTCCACTGTCCCACAGAGATTTTAATTGTATGGATGATATTATTGTAGTTTTTTGAGACTAATTCATTATTATCCTTGCATAACTCAATCCCTAGATATTTTAAGGTAGATTTTTATTTCCTTATAATGTGATTTCCCCTCATCTGCAATTCTTTTTTTTTATTTAAAAATAAAAATTTTGATTTTGATTTATTGAAATGGAGTCCTGAAGTCTTGTAAAATGTGTCAATTAAAATACCTAATTCTTCTAATGTCTCTTTTGTATTGGATAATGTTAATAATATGTCATCAGCAAAGAGCATTACTTTAGAATTATATTGTTCATAAACATCTACTCCTTTGATTTTTGTATTGTTACGTATTGAATCTTCCAATTTTTCAATAGCCACAGCAAACAGAATTGGTGACATAGGACATCCATGCTTAGTACCCTTTGTATAGATTCAGAGGTGAAAGGACCTAACTTAACATAAGCTAAATTATTTGTATATATATTCTTTAGTAGACGAACAAAGGAAGGAGGAAATTCAAATAACACCAGAAGTTTGAATAAATAATGCCAATTTAGGGAATCAAAGACTTTCTCTATATCTAAGCTAATTATGAGTGTTTCTTTATTTTCTTTATTAACATAATCTATAAGAGAAATTATCCTTTTGATATTGTCATGCATGTGTCTATGACATATAAGTCTAGTTTGATCATTATTTATTGTTTTGGATAGTGGTATTTTTATTTTGTTAGTTAATATTGTCATAAATCTCTTATAGTCATTATTTAATAATGATATAGGTCTATATGAGGTACAGAGGTTTGGGGATTTGTTTTCCTTTAGGATTGGTGTGATTAAGGAATATCTCCAAGAGGGTGGTATTAAAACTTGTGACTGAGTTTCTAATATAATTTTATGGAAGAGGGATAGTATCTTTGAAGGAAAAAGTTTATATATTTCCATAATTATGCCATATATACCTGGAGCTTTATTATTTTTACCCTCTTTTATTGTATCTGTAATTTCTTTGTAGGATATGGGTGCTTGCAGATCTAGTTTTAATTTTTCTGGTATTTTTTAATATTAGAACATTTTTCATCTAGATTTAATTGATCAATATGTATATTTTCATTTTGGAAATGTTCCATATAGTGATTTCTATAGGCATCAAGAATGTTACCTATATCAGAGACATTTTCCCCTTTCTTTTCATTGAAGATAATTTTAATGTTATTAGCTTTTGATTGTATTTTAATTCTTGTGGATCAATTATGTAGATATTTGGGAGAAGTGGTCAAGGTATTAATTTTTAGTTTTTCTAAAGATAAACTAGTTTTATGTGTTAGAATTTCATTATATTTATTGTTTAATACTTCTACTTTCTTTTTAATCTCCAAATGATTTTGATCTTTTTCAGCTTTTACTGACAAATGTTTGAATTGTAGATCTAATCATTCAGAATCCCATTCTCTGATTTTTTTTATACCAAGTTAGGACTTTACCATATATGTAAGCTTTTAATGAGTCCCATATCATTATTTTATTTAACTTTGTGGTGTAATTAATATCTAAGAAGAACTGTAATTCAGATAAAAAACAGAGTTTGAACTCTTTAATTTTAGTTATATATGCTGGAATTCTGGAGTTAAAGATTAATGGTTTGTACCCAATTTAAAGTTTTAATATCAATGAATTGTGGTCTGAAAATGGGCAGGGAGTGATTGAGAAATTAATGATTTTTGAGTGTAAGTCATGGACAGCAAATATTTTATCTATTCTAGTTTGGGTACCAAATCTGTGATCTTGATGGGAAAACAACAAAGATTTATCTTCTTTAAATTTGAAAGTATCTATAAGATGAAATGATTCTACCCACTTGTTTAAAGCTTTTCATGCAGCAGATGTATGCAGCAGTCTTTTATTTGTAGTTTCAGAAATATCAAATATACAGTTAAAATATCCTCCTAATTTTAAGTTGCCTTTATAATTCAAACAGACAAAAACTAAAATGCTAAAAACCACGAACCAAGTAAATAAGGCACTGTAGCCAGTCGATGACACAGAATTCAGCAGACTAGTACAATTATTTATTGATTGAAGCGCTTTCCATTTGCTACTATAAGCAAACTTCTTCAGAAAACATTTTTAATTTTAAAAACACATTTAAATAGTCACAGTTAATACTTATTAAACCAATCACCGCTCACACCATATTAACCACTCTCTTAAAGTCATCTAACCTACTTAAAAATATATATGTATGTGTACCATTAATACATTGACACTGGTTTGAACTGTTATTAACATAGTATAATGTATTGCCAAGTCATATTGTCAAAGCTAGTACAATCAAAGTTAACAATTCCAACTGTAATAATCATATTGTACTAATAAGCTAATAAAATACATGAAATATAATGTAATAAACAAGTGTACTTAATATACTAATATACCAGTATACTAATATATTACACTCTATACTTCGCCCTATGTTAAAAAATATATATAGTACAGTATTTTAAATAATATTTAAAAATGTTTAAAATAAATATTTAAATACCAATAATATCTATTACAAAGAATACCTACTATAAAGAAAACACAACATCAATGTCTAAGGCTCCTTAACTTGAGAATGCTACTAATTGAACGTGTTTCATTCAACCCAGGAAAGTTGTAAGCATTTAAGCTGATTTGCCAAGACAATTCTAACTCTTCCAGATGTAAGGGTGTTGGGCCACCTCTTACGTCTGTATTCACCTGGTCTATAACTGAAAATTTGAATTTATGGTCCGTATAGGACTGAACATGTTTAGCTAAGGCATTATCTTGTTTATTCCTATTATTAGCATACTGGTATTCATAGATCCTTTTACGGAGCTTACGCTCCATTTTACCTACATAAAATACAGGACAGCATTAACATGTTGCTAGCTAGACCACCATGGTCAAATTACAATTAAATCTGGATTTCAATGTAATATGAAAACCATTCGCTGTTAGCGAATACATATTGTCAACAAATTTGCAATAGTTGCAGTTTTGACATTTAAACATTCCTGGAATTTTTGGCTGAACCCGTCATTGTTGCTCAAGTAGATCTTTAAGGTTCCTACCCCTTCTAAATGTTGCCCATGGTGTACCACCCATTTTTACAAAAATGGAAGGATTAGATCTAAATATACCCCAATTTTTCTTAATAATATCCAAACAAATATAACTATGTGTATTAAATGTAGTAATGAAATTCACTTCATTTTGTGTATTAATAGCAGAGCTACATGTCATGTTATTTTTAGCATCTGAAGTAGAATTTAATAATTCAGTATTATTATTAAGTTTAACTCTTAATAAAGGTTTATATATCCCGTTAGTTCTTTTGTGCTGGACTTCATTTATTAAGTCGTCCAGTAACACTACCGGTTAACCTCTATGTAGAGACATGGACTTCAATAGTTGACATTCTTCCACGAATTCCTGGTCATTATTTACAATTCATGCAGCTCTCACTAGTTGCCCTTTAACCACGGAGCGCTTCTGATAGTAGGGGTGGCAACTTGAAAAATGTAAAAAAGAATTAGAAAACATGTTCTTCCTGTAAATATTAGCAACATAACCGCCTAAATCCATATTCTTAGATAACCTAATGTCTAAGTATGCTATGACTTCTTAATTGAAATTGGCTGTAAATTGTAAAAATTGGGTTGACTCATTAAACATTTGAATTACAGCTTTACTTATTTCAGCATCACCTTTTAACAAGATAAATATGTCATCCAAATACCTTGTGTAATAAATAATTAAGTCATTAATACTTGTGTCTTAAAAATGTATTCGGATTCCCAATAGGTCCTGAAGGAGTTTGCTATGCTTGCCCCGCACAGAGAACCCATAGCTACTCCAATTTTTTGAAGGTAAAATTTATCACCAAACATAAAAAAAATATTATACAAAATAATTTCCAATAATTCTGTGACCAATGCCACCTCACTAACAGGAGCACCGTGTTTCTTAAGCAGCAAGTTTACCTATTCAATAACTGTGTCCTGAGGTATACATGTACACAAATCCCTGACATCAACTGTGAGGAAGTTATAATCCATGCTGAATTCCAGGCTGTCCAAATTTTTAAGAAATGACCAGGAATCCTTACATATTTGTTGTTCTTTAATCAAATATTTTTGTAAGATTACATCCATGACTTTAGCACAAGGGTAAGTAGGTGATCCTCGACCATCAGCTAATGGTCGCATAGGTGGGTTCACCATATCCTTAAGAATCTTCGGTATCCTGAACATATAAAGATATTTGGGATAAATAGTAAACATATAATTATAAATGTTTTGTTATATTCTCCCTTTAATAAACAGGTCTTCTATACTGTTTCTAACATAGTTGTATGCTTTATTAATTTCAGATCTAGAACTCACAACATATGCAGGATTATCCAATAATAAATTAATCCTTTCTACATAATCCAAATTATCAAAAACTACGAAGCCACCACCTTTATCTGGCTTGCAAATATGGATGTCCTGAGATTTCATAAACTCAAGGCATTCTAGCTCAAACTGATTGATACTTTGCTTGGCTGTAACAGGTAGCCCCCTATTAGTACTCTGTCTTATGTCTAACTCATAAAGTTGTTCAAAGACTTGTAATAGAGGGTGTAAGGGAGGGTTAAAAGTACTAGAAATGTAAAATTGACTGGACTTTGAGTCATTAACTGCAACACTCATCTTCAAATTAAAATTTAGCTTCCTAGTGAAAACTTTAAGGTCAATAATGGTTTTCACTAAATTAAGTTTTTGTTCAGGGACATAAGTATAACCTTTGGACAAAAAAATTCACTATGTCTGTAGGTATAACAGCAGATGAAAAAATAAATACTCTGAAATCACCTGTCTTGTTGGTAATAACAATTGGTTTAGGTGTTAAGCAATCACTAGGTCCACCAGAGCCTTCAAGCCCTACACCAACCTCAGTCAGGACAAATTCTACCATATCATCTGGTGAACCTACGCAAAATGCATCAGAAACAAAGCTACTGTCGACATACTCTACAGTTAAGTTTTTCATTTGTTGTGTTTCTGCTGTGATTTGTTCATCTGGTAATTGTTCTGCTGTTTTGGTCTGGTCCCCATAACACTGACTGATCGAAAATTTGAGTTCTCATTTAATTGAGTATTACTGTTCTGATCATGCTGGAGGTGAAATAACTTTTCACTCCTCCTTAGTTCTTGTTGCTCATTTTGGTTCCCATTACTTGGTGGGTTTGTAGCAGAAGGTTGTAAATTGTCATTCCCACACTGAGATTGATTGTTTTCTGCACTGACATTATTAAAATTGTTCAGCGCATGAAAGACTGAAGGATTATTATGCCAGACTTGAGTCGCTGAGGGGATTGGATATGCAACCCCTCCTTATATGCTTTACAATCGCGGTCAAGTTTCTTCATCTTGTTGTTTTTCAATTTAACCAAATACTGGTCAATGCTGGAAAACATGCAAGTGTACTCATATTTGTACCTATAAAAATCAACATTGAGTTTAATGCTCGCGTCTAATTCTGCTACCTTTTTGTTAAGCTCATCCACCCAAATGGTGTAGTGTTTAACCATGAGTTCCAACAATTGAAACCCTTGCCGGTCAAACAACTCTAACAATTCTTTATGAAAAATGAATTAGCAACCAATCGTGTAGGAAATTGATGATGTCTTAAGCCTTTTGGCACCACCTTCCGTGAGAGACATTCACGAAAGTATACTATTTCAAGTTGCAGTTTTTTCAATTTCACTAAGTTGCTGTCCAAAAGTTTAAGCTTTGCCACTATGTCTGAAAATAAAATATTGTTACCTTTGTCATGTTCATGTGTTCATAGATGTAATGTTGGTAAAAGTAAAACCTTTGGAAAGCCATTTATTTAACTCCAGAAACCCCAATGGTCCAAGTTCACCCACGACAGGCACAGTACTAGCAGAACAAGGTTGTTGAAATGATAAATCACTCATCAAGTTTACATTGCGAATATCCGGTGAGTCTGATGCTACCATACTGCCCAATGGACGAGGCAAGCCCCTAAGAGCCGGTTGTTGAAGTTGTTGCCCCTGTAAACCTAGGGCCATGTCTGTAGCTGCTTCCGGCATTGAGGCTGAAGTAATAGGAGAAGTTGTCAACGTGTTCGCTGCCTCCTGGTTACTATCAATCACATTCACCGGAGGTAGAGTGGTTAAGGTGGAATGCACAAGGACCAGTAATGCATCATGGAACTCCTTCTGCTGAGTATCTAACCAGTCAATGCAGTGAAAAATAGATTCCATCCTGGATAATAAGGAATCCAAAATGTTATTGTTACCTAGTGTTTCTTCATTAGCTGGTGTGTTCATAGACACAGTATCACAGCTCTTCAGTAACTCTGGTGTCTCGCTAGGTTGGAAACTGTTCTGACTTGCTGCCATGCCCAAATTCAAACAGACAAAAACTAAAATGCTAAAAACCACGAACCAAGTAAATAAGGCACTGTAGCCAGTCGATGACACAGAATCCAGCAGACTAGAACAATTATTTATTGATTGAAGCGCTTTTCATTTGCTACTATAAGCAAACTTCTTCAGAAAACATTTTTAATTTTAAAAACACGTTTAAATAGTCACAGTTAATACTTATTAAACCAATCACTGCTCACACCATATTAACCACTCTCTTAAAGACATCTAACCTACTTAAAAATATATATGTATGTGTACCATTAATACATTGAAACTGGTTTGAACTGTTATTAACATAGTATAATGCATTGCCAAGTCATATTGTCAGAGGTAGTACAATCAAAGTTAACAATTCCAACTGTAATAATCATATTGTACTAATAAGCTAGTAAAATGCATTAAATATAATGTAATAAACAAGTGTACTTAATATACTAATATACCAGTATACTAATATATTACACTCGATACTTCGACCTATGTTAAAAAATATATATAGTACAGTATTTTAAATAATATTTAAAAATGTTTAAAATAAATATTTAAATACCAATAATATCTGTTACAAAGAATACCTACTATAGTCTGCTGGATTCTGTGTCATCGACTGGCTACAGTTCCTTATTTACTTGGTTTGTGGTTTTTAGCATTTTAGTTTTTGTCTGTTTAATTTGGGCATGGCAGCGAGTCAGAAAAGTTTCCAACCTAGTGAGACACCAGAGTTACTGAAGAGCTGTGATAGTGTGTCTATGAACACACCAGCTAACGAAGAAACACTAGGTAACAATAACATTTTGGATTCCTTATTATCCAGGATGGAATCTGTTTTTCACCACCTTGACTGGTTAGATACTCAGCAGAAGAAGTTCCGTGATGTATTACCAGTCCTTGTGCATTCCACCTTAACCACTCTACCTCCGGTGAATGTGATTGATAGTAACCAGGAGGCAGTGAACACGTAAACAACTTCTCCTATTACTTCAGCCTCAATGCCGGAAGCAGCTACAGACATGGCCCTAGGTTTACAGGGGTAACAGCTTCAACAACCGGCTCTTAGGGGCTTGTCTCATCCATTGGGCATTATGGTAGCATCAGACTCACCAGAGATTTGCAATGTAAACTTGACAAGTGATTTATCATTTCAACAACCTCGTTCATAGGTTCATAGGTTCATAGGTTCATACTAGGCTATCTGCCCGAGGGCATTTATAAGCCTAGCCCATAGTTTTGTGGCTTACACCACCCCTTTAGTTTGGAGAAACTATGCCCATTATTTTGCTGTGCCTCTGTCGAGCAGTGACACTGAGGTAACCCCTGGGGTGTATCTGCGATCTCCCATCCATTGGTCAAGATTCCTCTTGAACAAGGCCAGTGAGGTGCTCTGCCTCACATAAACCGGGATTTTGTTCCACAGCATAGGGAGTCTTTGGGTGATGAATCTATCCCTCCAGCACGTCCTATTAATAACCGTTCTCGTTCTGCTAGTACTGTGCCTGTCGTGGGTGAACTTGGACCATTGGGGTTTCTGGAGTTAAATAAATGGCTTTCCGAAGGTTTTACTTTTACCAACATTACATCTATGAACACGGAACCTCAGCCTCATGACAAAGGTAACAATATTTTATTTTCAGACATAGTGGCAAAGCTTAAACTTTTGGACAGCCACTTAGTGAAATTGAAAAAACTGCAACTTGAAATAGCATACTTTCGTAAATGTCTCTCATGGAAGGTGGTGCCAAAAGGCTTAAGACATCATCAATTTCCTACAGGATTGATTGCTAATTAAATTTTTCAGAAAGAATTGTTAGAGTTGTTTGACCGGCAAGGGTTTCAATTGTTGGAACTCATGGTTAAACACTACACCATTTGGGTGGATGAGCTTAACAAAAAGGTAGCAAAATTAGACACGAGCATTAAACTCGATGCTGATTTTTATAGGTACAAATATGAGTACACTCGCATGTTTTCCAGCATTGACCAGTATTTGGTTAAATTGAAAAACAACAAGATGAAGAAACTTGACCACGATTGTAAAGCATATAAGGAGGGGGTTGCATATCCAATCCCCTCAGTGGCTCAAGTCTGGCATAATAATCCTTCAGTCTTTAATGCGTTGAACAATTTTAATGATGTCAGTGCAGAAAACAATCAATCTCAGTGTGGGAATGACAATTTACAACCTTCTGCTACAAACCCAGCCAGTAATGGGAACCAAAATGAGCAACATGAACTAAGGAGGAGTGAAAGGTTATTTCACCTCCAGCATGATCAGAACAGTAATACTCAATTAAATCATAACTCAGATTTTCGGTCAGTTAATGTTATGGGGGCCAGACCAAAACAGCAGAACAATTACCAGACGAACAAACCACAGTAGAAACACAACAAATGAAAAACTTAACTGTAGAGTATGTTGACAGTAGCTTTGTTTCTGATGCATTTTGCCTAGGTTCACCAGATGATAAGGTAGAATTTGTCCTGACTGAGGTTGGTGTAGGGCTTAAAGGCTCTGGTGGACCTAGTGATTGCTTAACACCTAAGCCAATTGCAGTGGCGGCTGGTGACTTGAAATCAAAGTGGGGCTGCAGGAGACAGCGGAATGGGTGGGGCCAATAGGCAGGGGTGTGCCCAACTAGAAAGGGGTGGAGTTATGCTCAAAACCACAAAAACAGGGACTTTAATTAAATACGCTGCCCTGGGTGCCTAACAGTCATTATGAGAGTCCAATCAAGACAAAATGAAGTGAAGAAGAAAAAATATTTCAATGCATTGGCTACATGAGAGCTTACTTAATATCTAGATAGAAAAGAAAAGGTTGTAAGGCATGAAAAAATAAATTACTTTTTAAATACATTACTGGAATGCCAGTCAAAATCAGGTATAAAAAAACAAGCAGCTCTCAACTCAAACCACTTCTCCTTGCACTGCAGTTTTAGTTATAATTTATATTTAGCTTTATAAAAGTACCAACCAACATACTGAAAGAAGCAATACCCCCACTTGTAAAAATGTTTCTTATCCAAAAAAGACCTGCTGCCTGACAACAACTATCTACTTGTTTCATGGAGAAAAGATGATCAAAGTAAAAAATGAACAGCAAACAAGAAACAAGCTCAAGATAAATTGCTTAAAGAATTACTGCACAAGTTATAGATTGGCATTCTGTTTAGTTTACAGGTAAAGCCTGCAAAGATGACTGAAGTTCCCAACAGATGTAATGAGCTTCTGAAAATAACGTAATCCTGTCATTTATTACAAATACTGTCATATGCATGTCAGTACTTAAGACTTGCACGCTATCTAGTTATGTAAATATTCTCTGCATGGCAACAACAAAAAGGCCTTCAGTGTTGGTAATTATTTAACAGCATGCTTATTAAAGCTTACTTGCATCTTACAGTCTCGGACAAGCTTACCTGATGGTTATTAAAACATTGTTACTTAAACACAGAGCAACATGCACTGCAATGACATGCATTTTCTGAATAAGAAGCATAAATCAACAGTATAAAAATATGACAGAAAACCAGAATAGTCTTCAAAATCAAGGACAGATGAAAAGCCACTGTAGTACTTGTGTCTACCTTGGATGGGGGGGATACTCTGCACATTTACACTGCATAACTGCTGCTTGCCTTGCTTGGACACATCCAGGCTCACTAAGTGGGGGAGTGAGTTGCAACAAGTATGTCACAATTAATTGTCTCTGGCTGACGGTGATGGCCTTGAGCAAAAAATCTGGACAAAGCCATACAGAGAAGTGGGACAAATGCCCAAAAATAAGGGCAATTTTGAATATTGTTCTAATAAACTTAGAAAGATAATAGAATAGTAGGTCTTACGTTAGTATGAATTTTCTGAAGGGTATGAAATCTGAAACTCAAATGTCTATCATTTTCTAACTTCAATCTTTAATGATTTGCCACTAATTTGCCAAAAAAAACACAATTTTATGAAAAACAGACCAAAAATGTGATGCAAAAATATAAAATACCCACACAATATAGCTGAGAACCTGTCAAAGAAGGGACACTTGTAATATTAGTACTGTTAACTTGAGCAGCCGACAAAATAAGAGAATCTACATGCATTTCCGAAATTAAAAGTAATCTGAAACCGATCATTGCAATTATTTATCAGTTGTAAACCCTCCACATTTTCTTCCAAATTTGCCATTTTGTGGAGGGATTGTTAGGGGAGATCAACATTTTGAGCCAAAATCAGGGACAGTTGAGAGGTTTGGATATACCTAATTCTATAAAGTGATTTATTTGAGCGCACCTCTCATCCTCTTAGCACAGGAAATTTGGACAAGGCCAAATATATTGGGGGAACATATGAACAGTACTAAAAGTTGCTCTTGTATAAACATAGTCAGTTGACAGAACAACAGGTCTTGCTTTAGCATGCATTTTTCTGAAAAGTATGAAGTCTGAAACTCAATGTCGGTCATTATTTAGTGACTTCATTCCTAAATGATTTGTCAGAAAACCACAATTTTTATGAGTAACAAACCAAAAATAAGAAGCAAAAATCTATTAATTCTGCAAAAATCTGGACAGTTAAGAGGTATAGTTCAGCTGGGGCTGAGTTTGCCGCCCTTCCCCTCCTCACAAAATCATGGTCAAATGGGGCCTCCCCCCTGCAGCTATTCCAGTGTACCATGATTTGCTATTTCACCACATTTACCATAAACACTGTAATGTGCATACTGCTTTACTTCTACAATGATTTGGATTTCATTTAAAAGTTTTATTTTACATTTTACAGCACAAACAATAACAGAAATCTGCTAAACAAAGCAATGCAGTCTCACAATGAAAATAGACTTAGCATTAAAACTTCTCTACCCTTGAAACTCACATTCATTGAAACAGCATTGAAACCCACATTCAAAGAAAATACATTTTGCCAGTGGAAGATAGATTCATTTTGGGCTGTTTTCAAGTCATAGGCCCCTTGAACACGAAACGTACACATGCTCTTTGATACACTGTCCTGACTATATTAAATTATATTCCTTGTACAATACAGTACAGTTGAACTGCCCAATTCAGAACATTGTCATCATAAAAGTCTACTCAAACTTCAACAGTCCACCAGTATCAGTAAATATGCATGATCTCTGAAGAAGTAAAAGCCATATAAATAATTCCACATTAAAGAAATCTGTTAACTAATGAAGAGGTTACTGCTAGCAAAGAACTTTATATGTCATTGTTTCATCTACAAATAAAGTGCCTGTTGCCCTTGAGGAATAAATTGCTTATGTTGCATAAAACAAATTATAATGCTAGTAATATCACAATAGGGACTAGATGGCAAACTGATAACAAGTTCATAGTTACTAGGTATCTTCGCCAAAGAGGACTGCAGCATCCATCCCGTTCACAACAAAATACAGTATCAGCAATGAATCTATCTACTGTGGGAGTAGAACCCACAGCCTTCTGCATCAAAAGCAAGTACATCACCTGTTGTGCTATTTACAATATAAGCAGATTTGGCATAAGCAGCACTAAACGTTTGTTCCCCTGCAGCTCTCAGCTCCTTGTAAAATCTACTCGACACTCAGCTGCATTTCTGAACTTTGCAGCACAAGAAATATGGACAAAGCCAAAATTTATTTGGGGGGGGGCAAAAGCCCAAAAACCAGGGACACATTTTAAACATTGCTTGTATAATGTTGGAAAGTTGCTAGAATAATATGCTGTTACCACCATACATTTTACTGCCAAGTATTGAACCTA
Source organism: Protopterus annectens (assembly GCF_019279795.1). Taxonomy (NCBI): domain Eukaryota; kingdom Metazoa; phylum Chordata; order Ceratodontiformes; family Protopteridae; genus Protopterus; species Protopterus annectens. The sequence goes on along the minus strand of NC_056741.1, from coordinate 1,489,161,817 downwards.
GGTCCCTGTGCAAAACAGCCAGAGCAACATAACACTATGCTAAATTATCTATTTTTATGACAGATAGGAAGAATGAAACTTAAATGGCTACCATTTAGTGAATTCAGTTCTCACCATAGCTGTCAACATCTTAGCACAAAACACCTGAACAAAGCCAATAATGGGGGAATACAGCCCCCAAACATATTCAGTGAGTTCAGTTATCACCATAACTCTCAACCTTGGCACAAAAAACCTGGACAAAGCCAATAATAGGGGAATACAGTCCAAAAATAGGGACAAATATCCACTGAGGGTACCATAGCAAACCCACACAGACGGCACCCCAGCCAAGAATCAAACTAGACAACCTATAGCTATCAGGCAACACTGCTACCACTGCACCACTGCACGACTGTCTGCTTTAAGTAACAAAAAAATAGAAACCACAGATTTTATGAGGAACTTAACAAATATGAGGCAAAAATCTGCAAATGTTTTTGAAATGATGTTGGGTAGGGAATTCAGGCTCTTGTCACTTGGGCCCAAGGTACAGGGTTCAAGCTTTATTCTCTATCCACCATCATGAAGCGACTGGGGCATTTCTCATGTACACACACAGATCTGTGAAACAAAAACAGGATTTGCATGTGATCGTATAGGCTTTTATTCTTTCTCATTAGTGTATATATATATTTGAAGCAGAACTATCTAAGCTTAAAATGTTCTGCAAAGTCAGTTTGCCTATGAACCTGTAACACAACTGAGAGCTGTTTGTGGCAAATGTGGTCCTGACTTCAATTTTTAAAAGTTACTGTCCAGAAAAGTGCCAAGAGAGTTACTGTTTAGTTACCTGAGTCAGTTTTAAAGCCATATTTATGGAGGGGCATCAGCACCGCAAAGGGACACTTATTAGCAGCAAAAGTAGTAGCTAAACCTGGGCGTAATAATTGAAGGAAAGTGTCTGATAGGGCATCTCCACTGAGAGGCATTCCTGGGGAATCATGCAGATACTAAGTGTCCTTTCCCAATATTTTCCCCCTTTCTTCTGTCAAATCATGGAGTTGATTATATTATTTAGGGGTTGATGGGGGTGCAGTGTTTTTTTCACAGATTTTTTTTTCAGGGAATTAGGTTTTGTGAGTTAACACTTCGATGGATTGCCATTCATCCACTCAAAGTGGAAGTTAGACAGGCACACTTTGGTCAACACCAAAAAAAGGAAAGAAAGAAACAAAGAAAGAAAGAAAGAAAGAAGAAGGAAGAGCCCAGGAAATGCTACTGACTATCTGGACAGTTTCTAGGTAAATAGAAGGTGACTACTTAATTACTATACTGCACAAATTCTGAAAAAGTAGGTGCTCACTGTCACCTGTTTACAAAGAGAAAATAATAAAACTAATGCAAATAATGCCTGCAAGTGTTCATTAATTAAAAGGAAATAAAATTACTATTAATACAACGAGACTTAGAAGAACAGAAGCAGTAATTGCAAACTATATCACAAAATACAGTGTGATAATACAGAAAATAAAATAAGTTGAAAGAGACATTGTTGACCCACAAAATTTTGTTCCCTAGTTTCTTTTTCAGCTTCTGTGTCAATTCTGCACATCCTCTTTCTGGCTGTGTGGGTTTTCCCCGGGTGCTTTGGTTTCATTCCACATATCAAAGATGTACCATATGTAAACTGGCAATCCACCCAATTAAATTAAAAAAACATAGCATAGAAAAATTGTGTGTGTGTGTGTGTGTGTGTGTGTGTGTGTGTGTGTGTGTGTGTGTGTGTGTGTCCTTTAATGAGATGTGCTCTGTCCATAATTAATTTGCCTTATGCTCACTGACAGGAGAGGTTCTGGCTGGCCTGTGACCTTGAACCGAATTAAATGGATGATCAGTAAATAAATGAATGAACAAATGCATGAATGACATTCCAAGAAAAATCTAACAGGCTTCTCCTAGGATGGCTGATCAATAAGTATTTATGAAGAATTCCAGTGGGAATGAGGAAACAGATTCAGTTCAGTAGATGTTCTCAAATCATACAACCCAATTCCTAGACTACAGACAGAGAAATGAAGCACACCATGTCATCGTTACAATTGAGGTGGAATCTACCCTAAAAGCATGTAAGATGTTTATCCTCAAAGCATTTCTTCCAGATTTTTTTGTGAGAGGATTGGGAAGTTACAGACAGCAGTCAGACATTTTCGCTGTACTTAGTAGAACAATTGAACATAATGAGCAGGCTGGCACCATACTACTGTGGCCTAGTTATAGCAAACAATGATAACCACCATGTTATGCACTACAGCAAACAATATAAGTCATGCACCCTGATGCAAAATTGTAAAAGTGTACAGAGGTAATGGTGACTTTAATGATTACAGGGAGTCAGCTGGCTTTAGATAAGATGGTGAAATAAATACTCATGTCAAAGAAAAACAGTAATGACCCTACACAAGCTATTGAGAGTAACGTGGTCACATTTGCCATTGTTCCTCAGGCCAAGTACCAGTAGTGAAAGATCTTATTGTAATTTAGGAATCAGAACATTATCTCTAAGAGCAAACTAACCTTAGGTGTGTAAAAGCCTACTAACATTGTAGGAAAATTGCAGCTATATAAGCACATTATTGTAAATCCACTCCACAAAGTAAATAAAACACATAGATGGATCTCGACAAATCCCAAGGTATTTAAAAACCTGAATTTATGTAACAAAGCAATTATTAGGTCCAATACACTAAGAGTAGGAGAACTGTGCCAACTTTTGAGGAGGTTTGGCTCTGTGGTGTAAAGGGATAAGGTCTTCTCTACAGCTCAGATGACACGAATATAAATAGCAACACAAGCAGAGGAAGAGCTAGCAGGGAACAATGAATGCACAAAATGTCACCTGCGCGTCAATCAGGAGTAGAGGGAGATAGTTCAGGTCAGATCAACCTGCTCCTATGCAACTAGAAGATCAGTGGACATGTGCTTGGTGATCCCAAACTGGTGATGGTAACCCTCGTAGGTGTGTATGAGAGTAAACACACACACACACACACACACACACACACACACACACACACACACACACACACACACACACACACACACACACACACACACACACACACAGTCCCTACTTCTGTCTCTTTCTTTCTCACGCACACAAACACACACACACAGTACCTAATTCTGTCTCTTTCTTTCACTCACTCACTCACACACACGCACACACACACACACACACACACACACACACACACACACACACACACACACACACACACACACACACACACACACACACACACTCCCTTCTTCTGTCTCTTTCTTTCTCTCACACACACACACACACACACACACACACACACACACACACACACACACACACACACACACACACACACACACACACTCCAGCGACCGAAAAAACAATCCAAACACCTACCTGCTGCCTTTGTCCCGAAGCCTGTGCAATCGACCGAACACCTACCCGGTAATCCACCGAACAAACACCTACCCAGCAAGCCCACAATCCAAACACCTACCTGCCGCCTTTGTCCTGAAACCCGCGCAGTCGCACACTAACAGTCCCGGCCCGCGAGAGCAGCTCAGTCCTCCTCATTGGCTCTGACTGCGGCTGAAGCAGTCCGGAGCTCCTCTATTCTATGCGGTTGAGTCACCGCACAGATTTCTGGTATCTCACAGCAGTGGAATGCTGGGTACCTGTTAATCCATATACAGACTGCCGATAAAGGCAGTCTGAGTTTAAATAAATTTTTTGTTTTGCAGATTTTTTTTCTGCTTTTCTAGGTGGGGGGGCTGCAGTCCGGCAGTCCAATAGGACGAGCCGCCCCTGGCCAATTGTTATTATCAACAAGACAGGTGATTTCAAAGTATTTAATTTTTCATCTGCTGTTATACCTACAGACATAGTGGATTTTTTGTCCAAAGGTTATACTTATGTCCCTGAACAAAAACTTAACTTAGTGAAAACCAATATTGACCTTAAAGTTTTCACTAGGAAGCTAAATTTTAATTTGATGATGGGTGTTGCAGTTAATGACTCAAATTCGAGCCAATTTTACATTCCTAGTACTTTTAACCCTCCCTTACACCCTCTATTACAAGTCTTTGAACAACTTTGTGAGTTGGACATAAGACAGAGTATTAATAGAGGGCTACCTGTTACAGCCAAGCAAAGTATCAATCAGTTTGAGCTCGAATACCTTGAGTTTATGAAATCTCAGGACATCTGTGTTTGCAGGCCAGATAAAGGTGATGGCTTGGTAGTTTTTGATAATTTGGATTATGTAGAAAGGATGAATTTATTATTGGATAATCCTGCATATGTTGTGAGTTCTAGATCTGAAATTAATAAAGCATACAACTATATTAGAAACAGTATAGAAGACCTGTTTATTGAAGGGAGAATAGAACAAAACATTTATAATTATATGTTTACTATTTATCCCAGATATCCTTATATGTTCGGGATACCGAAGATTCATAAGGATATGGTGAACCCACCTATGCGACCGTTAGTTGATGGTCGAGAGTCACCTCCTTACCCTTGTGCTAAAGTTGTGGACATAATCTTACAAAAATATTTGATTAAAGAACAACAAATATGTAAGGATTCCTGGTCATTTCTTAAAAATTTGGACAGCCTGGAATTCAGCATGGATTATTACTTCCTCACAGTTGATGTGAGGGATTTGTATACATGTATACCTCAGGACACAGCTATTGAATGGGTAAACTTGCTGCTTAAGAAACACGGTGCTCCTGTTAGTGAGGTGGCATTGGTCACAGAATTATTGGAAATTATTTTTTATAATAATTTTTTTATGTTTGGTGATAAATTTTACCTTCAAAAAATTGGAGTAGCTATGGGTTCTCCGTGGGGAGCAAGCATAGCGAACTCCATCATGGCCTATTGGGAATCTGAATACGTTTTTAAGAACACAAGTATTAATGACTTGATTATTTATTACACAAGGTATTTGGATGACATATTAATCTTGTTAAAAGGTGATGCCGAAATAAGTAACTCTATAGCTCAAATGTTTAATGAGTCATCCCAATTTTTACAATTTACAGCCAACTTCAATAAATAAGTCATAGCATACTTAGACATTAGGTTATCTAAGAATATGGATTTAGGTGGTTATGTTGCTAATATTTACAGGAAGAACACTTTTTCTAATTCTTTTTTACATTTTTCAAGTTGCCACCCCTACTATCAGAAGCGTTCCGTGGTTAAAGGGCAACTAGTGAGAGCTACAGGAATTTGTGGAAGAATGTCAACTATTGAAGTCCATGTTTCTACACAGAGGTTATTCAGAAGTGTTACTGGATGACTTAATAAATGAAGTCCAGCACAAAAGAACTAATGGGATATATAAACCTTTATTAAGAGTTAAACTTAATAATAATACTGAATTATTAAATTCTACTTCAGATGCGAAAGATAACATGACATGTAGCTCTGCTATTAATACACAAAATGAAGTGAATTTCATTACTACATTTAATACACATAGTTATATTTGTTTGGATGGGGCGGCCACGGTGGTGCAGTGGTTAGCACTGTCGCCTCACAGCAACAGGTTTTCCAGTTCGATCCTTGGCTGGGGTGCCTCCTGTGTGGAGTCTGCATGTCCTCCCTGTGGTCATGTGGGTTTCCTCCCGGTGCTCCGGTTTCCTCCCACATCCCAAAGACATGCTATAGTTGGATTGGACACCCCAAATTGGTCCTAGGTGTGTGTGTGTGTGTGTGTGTGTGTGTGTGTGTGTGTGCCTTCAGTGGAAGGTTGGCCACCGGGCTGGCAACTCGACACTGTAAAACTCCACTGCCAATCATGAGTGGACAGGTGATCCGCTGTGGCGACCCCTAACCGGGAAAAGCTGAAAGAAGACGAAGTTATATTTGTTTGGATATTATTAAGAAAAATTGGGGTATATTTAGAAGTAATCCTTCCATTTTTGTAAAAATGGGTGGTACACCACGGGCAACATTTAGAAGGGGTAGGAACCTTAAAGATCTACTCAAGCAACAATAACGGGTTCAACCAAAAATTCCAGGAATGTTTAAATGTCAAAACTGTAACTACTGCAAATTTGTTGACAATATGTATTCGATAACAGCGAATGGTTTTCATATTAGATTGAAATCAAGATTTAATTGTAATTCAAAGATGGTGGTCTACCTAGCAACATGTCAAAGCTGTCCTGCATTTTATGTAGGTAAAACGGAGCATAAGCTCCGTGAAAGGATCTATGAAGACCAGTATGCTATTAATAGGAATAAACAAGATAATGCCTTAGCTAAACATGTTTAGTCCTATACGGACAATAAATTCAAATTTTCAGTTATAGGCCAGGTGAATACAGACGTAAGAGGTGGCCCAACACCCTTACGTCTGGAATAGTTAGAATTGTCTTGGCAAATCAGATTAAATGCTTACAACTTTCCGGGGTTGAATGAAACATGTTCAATTAGTAGCATTCTCAAGTTAAGGAGCCTTACGCATCGATGTTGTGTTTTCTTTATAGTAGGTATTCTTTGTAATATATATTATTGGTATTTAAATATTTATTTTAAACATTTTTAAATATTATTTAAAATACTGTACTATATATTTTTTTAACATAGGGCAAAGTATGGAGTGTAATATATTAGTATACTGGAACACTTGTTTATTAGATTATATTTAATGCATTTTACTAGCTTATTAGTACAATATGATTATTACAGTTGGAATTGTTAACTTCGATTGCACTACCTTTGACAATATGACTTGCAATGCATTATACTATGTTAATAACAGTTCAAACCAGTGTCAATGTATTAATGGTACACATACATATATATTTTAAGTAGGTTAGATGTCTTTAAGAGAGTGGTTAATATAGTGTGAGCGGTGATTGGTATAATAAGTATTAACTGTCACTATTTAAACATGTTTTTAAAATTAAAAATGTTTTCTGAAGGAGTTTGCTTATAGTTGCAAACGAAAAGCACTTCAATCAATAAATAATTGTACTAGTCTGCTGGAATCTCTGTCATCGACTGGCTACAGTGCCTTATTTACTTGCCTTTATAATTATTAGAAATGAAATCCAAGTGTTTTTTAACAGTTCCTGATCCAGTGTCTGGGAGCCAGTATAGATTGTTTAGGGTCCATATTCTTTATTATATTTAACTATTACTAATGCCATAAGGCCTTCTTTATATTCATACTTATAAATGATTTCTGGGTTAATCACATCTGTTTTCCATAAAATTGTTACCCTTTTGTCTTTGTCTTATAAGTGGATTGCGCCAATATCATATATTCCTTAGGATTCCATTTATAATTGTCATTTGTTTTGAAATGAGTTTCTTGAAGAATGACAATTTGTGCTTTGTTCAGTTTTAAATATTTCAGTAGATTTGATCTCTTGCTAGGATTGTTTAAGCCATTGATATTTAAAGATAATAAAGTTAACTCCAGCTTAGGCTATTTAGACTATGTATTTTTTGTTTTATTGTGACTATTAAACATTTTCCTCTGATAACTATAAAGTATATGTTTGAGCTTTTAAAGGAAATTATCAGTTTTATACTTTGAGTGTTTACCAATAAAGTAATGTTTTGGTCAGGCATACTAAAAATGTTTTTGTGAAATAAATTTAAATTAATAAATGTTAACAAAACTAAGATCCGCACTAGCCATGGAATGAAAATCATTCCTAATCTGATGTATAAACTTAAGTTCATCAGATTATCACTCATACCTTGACAATCCAGAACATCTGAGCTCCATAAATTAAATTATCATATGGAGAATATTTGTAATAGGAATAAGCAATATTTATATTATTTTGAACAGATATAGTACTATTGTAGATTAGACAGAATTCTAATACAACATGTCTACTTATTGTTTAAGCAATTAATATTTACATGAAAGATAGATGACAAGCAATGCAATCATAGTAAAGTAGGATGTATCATATATAAAACCTCAGTAAAAGATTATAGCACACAGTTATTTAATATATTCACCCTTACTGATGAAGTTTTTCAAAACTTATTACTTAATATAAATATATGGTAATAATATTTATATATAATGTTTATAATACAGTGAATTGTACTGGATATTTCAGAAGTTATAGTTCATTGTTTGCCAGCATTTAAGTAATCACTTTGTTTGTTGTTAACTTACTTAAAGCATCACGTTTGTTTTATGTAAACACTGATGAAAATTAGTGGATTTTAATTATCAGTGCATCCCTCTTCCCCCCATTTCCTTTACATAAAGGTTTTCATATCTGTCATTTCTTATTATAAAATGAGTGAAATTATAGGTTAAGAACAACAAATTCACTTATTGTGATTAATGATTACAAGTTCCCTTTCCATATTCATAAATTGCCATTTTATGGCATATACTGAAAGTTTTTAGATTTAAATGGCAACAAGGTTAAACTGAATGATTATTGTCAATTTAATACTATTTGTTCAGAATGTGATTGTTACATTCTGTGACATTCCTAGTTCAGGCTTCTATTGTTTCCCTTGAACAACTTTGTCAATTTGATGTCATGTATAAAACATTAGTTACATTGGTAACAGCTTAAGTATTATGTATGGTCAAGATTGGCTACAAAACCACAATTCAAGTTAAAGCAATTATATGACCTGCTATACACATTTACTGATATGAGAAAATGATCATGCTTCTCCTTGATGTTCAATATATTGTATGTCATTTATGACAAGTTAAAACAGTAGTGTTATTATACTCAAGCCCATGTTATTAAACTGAGTGTCTATTGTCAATTTAATACTATTTGTTTAGAATATGATTGTTGCATTCTGTGACATTTCAAGTTCAGGCTTCTATTGTTTCTCTTGAACAACTTTGTCAGTTTGATGTCATGTATAAAACATTAGTTATCTTGGTAACCACTTAAGTATTATATATGGTCAAGATGGGTTACAAAAACTACAATTCAATTTAAAGCAAGTACATGATTTGTTATGCATATTTACTTATATAAGAAAATCATCATGCTTCCCCTTGATGTTCAATGTAGTGTATGTCATTTATGACAGGTTAAGACAGTAGTGTTATTATACACAAGCAATGTTATTAAATCTTGTCTTTAATATCTAAATTCAGCAGACTGCTTCATCTTATATGACGATTATATATTTTATGTCTATCTTTACTAAAATCATATATTGTGAGGAAGAAAACTGGTCGGACTACCACAATAAAAATATATAATAATTTATTGAATAAAAAACAGATAAGCGCTTTCGCGTACTCTTCTGGTACGCTTCATCAGATCTAATTTAGCAGTATGCTCACTTGCTTTTTAAATACAGTACAATTAAATTTCATCAGTCAATTGATTAAACAATTAAACAATTAAATAATTAAATAATTAAATGAAATAAAATAAAATTGAATAATTAGTTGAATTATCTTAATAATTATGTAAAGCAACTCAATATGCATCAATAAAATCAATGAAATTTAGCAATGCAGCAATATATATATCATTTCTCAGCAAAAATAAAAATAAACATAAACCAGTATAAAAACATGGAACATAATATAGAGACATCATGATATAAAATAAAATAAAAGTAGATGAATGGATGAATGTAAAAGTAAATATAAGAAATTGATGAAAATGAAAATGGTAATTTGAATATATTATATATGTATGGCATTTATATTGTTGTATATTTTTATTTTAAACTACGTGACTCTAATATGGGTTTGATTGTGATAAATTGGTTCAAGCCTGGTTCCTGATGTGCTTTTAATTTTAATATCCATTCCAGTTCCACTTTTTCTAAATAATTCATATTGTTGCCTCCTCTCTTATTCATGGTAATTTTCTGAATAACCCTGAATCTGAAACTATGTCCTGTAAATGCTGAACAATGTTTGGCTAAAGCATTTTTCTGATTAGATTTTTTAATGTCATATAAATGGTTATACATTCTATCTATTAATCTCCTGGTAATCATACCTATATAAAATGCCTGACATATGTTGCAATTTGCCAGATATATCAGATTACTGGTATCACAAGAGGCATGGAACCTTGGTTCAAACCTATATTTCAAGCTGGGATGTTCAAATATCTGATCTTTCATAATCATAGGACACATATTACATTTGCCACATGGATGGGTTCCTGGCATATCAGGACATCTTGAAAGTTGGGGATCTCCTTCTTTCCTGTTATGTTCAAAACAATACATAACATTCTTTTTAAACTTTTACTATTTCTATATGTGAACCTAGGTCTTCTATTCAAAAAATTATTTATATCTGGATCAGCCATAAGAACATGCCAGTTTTTATTTATTATGCTGATAATTTCTTTGTTATCACTTGTATATCTAGTAGTAAAAGTTACTTTATGTTGGTTCTTAGAATTATATTTATAGTTGGCGTGATGGCTAGTCCATTTCTGTGTATGATCTGTATGAGATCTATCAAATATTGATGTCCTGATTTCTTTTATAATATTGTTGTTATAACCTCTGTCTATAAATAGGCCCTCCATGATATCAGCTTGTCGTTTTAGTTCACTAGGTTCTTTGCATAGTTTATGTAGCCTTGTGAATTGACTTTTTACAATGTTCAGAAAAATATGTCTGGGATGCATGCTGTTATAGTGTAATAGCGTATTTTTCCAACATTCTTTTCTATATAAGGAAGTTAATAGATTACCATGTTCATTTTTTGTGATAGTAATATCAAGAAAATTCACACTAAGGCTAGAGTAATCTAAAGTAAATTTAAGAAAATCAGTAGTGGATTCAAGGTATTGAACAAATTCTTTTAGTTCATTTAAGGTGCCATTCCAAAAAAGAAGTATGTCATCTACAAATCTCTTATTTAATAAAGTACTAGTATAGTATTTGCTATTGAAGAGATGATTTTTCTCCCAATAGTAGATGACTAAATTAGCATAAGTATTAGCACATGGGGTGCCCATAGCGACACCCCATTTTTGCAAATATAGTGTATTGTTGAACAAAAAAGCATTATTGGAAAGGACTATATCTAACAATGCAGTAAGCAAAATTTGTTCATCAGTACTGAAGTTCCCTGAGTGACATAATAACTCTCTAATGGCCTGCATGCCATATTCATTGGGAATAGATGTAAATAAATTTTTAACATCTAAAGTCACTAATAAACATGTGGCAGGTATACTTTTATTAGATAGATGGTCTAAAGTGTCAATGAGTTGATATGTGTCCCGTAATATAGAAGGTATGTTAGTAACTAAGGGACTCAATTTCTTTTCTATATAAACAGAAATAGTTTCAGTTACCCATCCATCACCTACTACAATAGGTCTCATAGGTATGGGAGTAAGGTTCTTATGAACTTTTGGGAGTCCTTTAATGTAAGGTATGCGTGGTTGTTCAATGAGAAAATATAGATAAAGATCATAATCTATCTGTCTGCATGATAAAAAATCATATAGGTCACTATGAACCACATTGATAATATTAGCTAGTTCTTTGTGGCTAATTTCCTTATATGTAGTTGTATCATGTAACATATTAACCATTGTTTCATAGTAATCTTGTGTATTTAATAGAACGATGGCACCACCCTTATCGGCTGGCTTTATCGTTATTTCTTCATTATTCATTAAATTATGCAGTTCATACCATTCCTTTTTGCTAAAGTTGTGATATTCACATGTGCGTTCATCTTGAGAAAAGTACATATAAAAATCATTCTCACATAATCTTATAAAACAATCAAGATTAGTAATGGGTACGGGTGTAAAAGTACTTTTTCGTTTTGGATGGTTTATGGTATCAATATTATCATTACCAGGTTTATCAAAAATCAACTTAAGGGAAACAGAGCGTCCAAATAATCTTAAATCTATAAGTAATTCACTTAAATTACTAGTCTGCGATGGGATGTATGACAAACCTCTATTAAGTATAGATAAAACAACCGGTGAAAGATCAAACCTGGTAAAGTTAAAAACAATGTCATTTAGTCCTTTAGCCGTCGTCTCCGCTCGTAGTTCTCGTTGGAAAATTTCCTCTTTCTGCGGCCCCGACTGCTCGACCTGCTCCTGGATGTTATTCTCATTTGTACTGGAAAAGGTAAAAAATGTTCCATACTACCAGTATATATCTTCGGTTTTGCTCCTAGAGGGATGGCTTTCTGTCTGGCCGCTAGAGCTTGTTGATTCGGTGGCGGAGTACTTATGGAATCACTTCCGTTAGGTTCACTAGTTCCTGTAAGTGACGTAATTGCTGTTTTTATAGTATTAGATTCAGGAGTTGAAGTTGTAATTAAAGGGGCAACACCATTCCTTGCCCATGATTCTGAAGCGTTATTATCCATAGGGGAAGCATGGTGTGATGAGGCATGTGTAGAATCATATTTGTCATTTCTCGGCCATACAAAAACTTGGCCTGAAGAGAAGTCTTTAAAGTCTCTTGTCAATTTACGATGTTTAACCTGTTGTAATTTGTCACTATAAATAGTGATTTGAGAATATAGATTTTCCAGTCTCTTTTCATATATTGCCCCTTTAAATTTATCACATATGTCTCTATTCAAAGTTTCTACCTTCGTATTCAGTTCAGTCTCAATAGGTAGAAAATAGTCAATAATTAACTTAATATATTTGTTGCTCAATTCAATGTTTAATTGTTGCCATCTTTTGAGTAATTCCGGATGGCTGTTGCCATAGGAAGGCATGCATAGAACTCTCATGCCTCGAGGTATGACATTGAAATGCAAGCATGCTTCCATGTGGCGTCTTTGCCATGAAAGTCTTTGCAATTTATATAGACTATTCTCTAATTCCCTGGTGAGCGTATTAAAGTCATTCAAGGTAGCATTATCTATAGTACCTGCAGTAGGTGAAAAAGCTTGTGATTGTAGTTCTATATCAAGCAGATGATTGTTACATTTTCTAATTAGGCGGTTCCATCTCATGTGATTATATATTTTATGTCTATCTTTACTAAAATCATATATTACATAACTATTGTGTGTGGTTTTTTTTTTTTTTTTGGCTGTTGCTTAGTTATTTGAGAGACCACAAGCTGTAATGTTTATTCTTATTATTAGCTCCTTCCAAGCATGTTTATACAGTCTATAGACTTTAAATTATGAGATGCTTCTAGTTTCTTATTTGTTATAAGTATATTTCTATCCTTACACACACACACATATCAGTACTTCAAGCACGGGCAACAATGCCCATCCAGTTTTGCCAGAATACCATTCACTAATTCATGTGGTGTGTTTCCAGGCTGTTCTTAAAATATCCAAACCAATATTTGTCCTTTTCCATTTTACCAGCCTGTTCCATGCAGTGGCCACATTGCCAGTGAACCACTCAACACACCTTCCACTCTCACAGATATTTCCACAAAGGAAATCTGATGACTCTCTAGCACTTCCTGGCAGTCCCAAAAATCCCTAGAATCAGCTATCCCCATATGCCCAACATGTCTGAGCAAACTCACCTCCCAGACCTCTGCAAAGGGTACTGCACAAGACCAAGTGCTCTTAGTCTATCACAATAACTCAGACTTCCACTCATAGTTTCATAGTTTCATAGTATAGTACTAGGCTATCTGCCCTAGGGCATTTATAAGCCTAGCCAAAGTGTATGTGGCTTTCGCCACCCCATGTAATGATACAAAAGTGTACAATTTAAATTAAATTTAGTTTACTGTGCCTCTATCTAGCAATGACACAGAGATGACCCCCGGGGTAAACCTACGATCACCCATCCATTTGTCCAGATTTCTCTTGAAGAGAGTCAGTGAGGGGCTCTGCCTAACATGGACAGGTATCCTGTTCCAGAGTGCGGGAAGCCTCTGGGTTATGAATCTGTCCCTCCAGCATGTCCTATTCATATTTGTGCTGAGGTTTAGATCTTTAGCTCTCGTGGCTCTGATGGATTTGGATTTTTTGAGGTGGAGCATGTCCATTAATTCTGAATTGGTCATGGCCTTGTACATAAGGCACAGATCACCTCTGAGCAGGCGGTATGCTACTGAATAGAGCTGGAGCTTTTCAGTCTGGCAGCATATGACATATGCTGGAGACCCTTGATCCTCTTGGTAAGGTACTTTTGGGGTCTCTCCAGCTGCTGCAGGTGCCGGGTGAGGTACATACCAAATGAGGCATTGTACTCAATCATAGGCCTGATAAGGGAGGAATATAAGGGTGCAATGACATCCTTTGATCTGGATGTGAATCCCTTCATGATAAGGTGGGCAAGGTAGAAGGTCTTTCTAACCACTTTGGTGACGTGGGTGTCAAATGAGAGGTCACTGTCAACTTGGGTCCCCAGGTCTCTGATTACTTTTTCCGTACTTAGTGGATTACCACCTATGTGGTAATTTGTGGGTACTTTGCTTTTTCCAAAGGGGATGACTATACATTTTTTGGCATTTAGTTTAAGGCCATGACTCTGGCACCAGTTGTCTGCTTCTGTGAGGCCCTTCTGGAGGATGCATGTGTCAGCTGGTGTGTCGACTATGGCACCTAGTTTGCAGTCATCTGCGAACTTTGTCAGCCACAACCCCCCTATGTTTGCCTGCACATCTAAGAAATAAATGTCGAACAAGAGGGGTCCCAAGACAGAGCCCATTGGGACTCCACTTGTGACTGGTTTAGAGTCTGACATAGCTCCTGCTATTCTGACTTTGTGGGTTCTGTCCTTTAGCCAGTTTGCAACCCATCTTGTGACAAACGGGTTTACATTTAAGCTGTTGAGCTTGTCTATGATGCCTGAGTGGGGTATTGTGTCGAAGGCCTTTGCCAGATCCAGGTAGGCTGTATGAACTGCTTTGCCTTCATCGATGGCTCTAGTGACTGTTTCAAAAAAGTCCACCAGGTTTAAAAGACAGGATCTGCCTTTTACAAAGCCGAACTGGGTAGGGTCAATTGTCTGTAGGTCCCCGATGTCTTTGTTTATGTGTTCCATAATGATCCTTTCCATAGCTTTGCAGACCAGGCTGGTCAAGCTTATGGGGTGGTAGTTTCCAGGGTCTGTAGAGGTGCCACCTTTGTGGAGTGGGACCACTGTAGCTGTACGCCAGTGTTCAGGGATGTATCCTGTAGCAAGGCTAAGATTAAACAGTGTTCTTATGTGCGAGTTTAGCTCCTCTAGGAGTTCACGTAGCATGCAACCCGGGACACCGTCAGGTCCCATGGATGCTGCATTTTTAGCTTTGCTGAGGGCAGCTCTCACCTGGACATCTGAAATTTCAGTGAGGTTGCATTCAGCTGAGATATTTATTTCGTCTTTTGGAGGAGAGGGAGGGAAGAAATTTGCACTGAACCTGTCTGCCAGTATGTTGGCAATATCTGTGGGTTCAGTGTATTTTTTGCCGTTATGAACTAACTCTGCGCATATCTGAGGGTTTCCGCCCAGGTTTCTAACATAACTGAAGAAGGCCTTGTGATTATATTTAGTGTCCTTAGCAATTTTTCTCTCGAAGTTGGCCTTTGATGATTTTATTAGCGAATGTAGTTTTTTGCTAGTGCTGATCAGGGATGCCTTCCCTTTATGGGATTTTGCTCTGTCTTGCAGTTGCTTCCTTCTCTTGTTATAAAGTTTGTTTATGGCTGGGTCCACCAGATAGGATACCTGCCTTTGGTGGAAAGGGTCTTGGTTTTATTTGGGATTGCATGATCCATGCATTCTTGGAGATGCCCGTAGAAAGCATTTGTGAAGGATTCAGCAGTGTGGGATGTGGTTTCCACTGGCCCAGGGGGCTTGAAGGATACCATTTCAGTCCTAAGGAGCGTAAAGTCAGCTTTTGAGAAGTTTATCACTGTGGTCCTTTGTGCTGGGGGCGGAGGTGGGATATGAATATCTAGGGTTATTAGTTTATGGTCTGATCTCACTAGTGAGGGGTATACTTCCGGTGCTGAGCATTTTGTCTCCATGTTTGTGATGATCAGGTCAAGTATATTATTTCCTCTTGTGGGGGAGGTGACTAGTTGTTCCATCGCATTTGAGTTGATGAATTCTCTTATGTAAGTCCTTAATGTGTTTGGACCAAAATACATTTTAAATATAAAATTGCACTTATTATTTTTATTTTTTATTTTTAATCAAGAATCAACTTAACGAGCTAAAGAAAGTCTTGAGAGACCATGTGTATATGTGGTTTAAAACAGCCCTTTTATTATATATATTTTTTTAAAAAACAAAAATGTCATTGCTGAGAATCATCTCGGAGGCTCCTCAGAGCCATTAAGCATTATTGTTACTCTGTCTTCATTACCATAGTAACCTGGGAGCATCTGTTTCTGTTAGCGTGTCTGTGTACTGCATACCAGAGGCTCACAATGCACCTGAAGCAAAGCTTCATTTCACTGCAACTTCAAGCCTAAATTCCCTCCCTTTCAGTGAGGCAGCAGCTGGGAAAAAAACAGAGAGCAAAGAGATCAAAACCAGGCTATACATGACATTTCTAAATCATGCTTTAACTGAAGAAGGCATTAGTCTCCATGACAGCATTTTTTTTCAAAACATTCTACTGTTACTGCTATTATATATGATGGTAATTTGCTACATTTGATTCTGAACTCTGATGAATGGTACCTTGTTGAATTAGTTAATTAATTACTTAAATTATTATAAGTAAAATCAATGAAAAATGAACACGATAAGTATTCATTGGGTTCAAGTAGGGGAATAGAAATGTCTATGTTTATATTATATGTTGCTTTGTTTGGCTTATATACAATGTAAATAGTAACCCATATTGACCTACCTTTGTTTGTGAAGAATTATTGGACTCTGAACATTCTGAATAAATCATTGCTGTTTCTCAATTGTTTAAGAATCCCTCTTTTTTTTAAATAAAAACAGATGACAAGTGATGTACCATATCAGTTGATATTGTAAGAGATGTAGTTGTAAGAGTTATTTTTTTGGGGACAGCTATCTTGGAATCAGTTTTTTTTCTTCTTTCTAGCGTCAGTCCAAGGATTTGTTTATTTTATTCTTTTAAGAGTAGGGGACATCCATTCCATTTCTTCTGGGATAGACACTATGTTGTTTTTGATGAATATAGTAGCTTCTTCTAAATCATTAAAGGTTCTCATCTCATTGGCAAAAAGTATTTTTATCTTGGCTAGAAAGCCCAGCTGTGCATTATTGGCCAGACTTTTTTCCTTTGTTCTAGAACTCTGGAAGAATAATCATTGTCAAACCTTATCAAGCTTTGATTGCATTTTAAGAGTGCTTTTCTCCAAGCAGATTTTAATATTAGTTCCTTGTCCAGAAATGAAAGAAATTTTATAACTATGGATCTAGGTGGAGTATTTGCTAAGTTAGAAGCAGGTTTCCTCATTGCTCTATGCACCCTTTCAATTCCAAATGAAAGTCACTCTTTCAAGTCTAAAAATTCAGGAATCCAGGTTGTTAAGAATGAAATAATGTCTTCTCCTTCAGTGTTTGCAGGCAGACCAAAGATCCTTATGTTGTTTCTCTTTTCCCTGTTTTCTAAGTCATCTATTTTGTTAAGCAGCAGTGTATTCTGTTTAAGCAGAAATTCTTTTTGGAATTCTTCCTCTTTGAGTCTCCCTTCAATGACATTTAGAGAATTCTCTATATTTCTTATTTTTGTATGGTGTTGCTGTAATAGTTCTTAAGATTATCAATCTGTTTTTGAGAATTTAATTTGAGGTTTTCTAAAAGTCATTTTAAAACCATTTATCTTCAAAGATAGTTCCTGTAAGATATATGTCATCAATTGCAGTTCCTTTTTCAAAGCAACATCCGGGTGAAAATTCCTTGAGTTGTTCATATTCAGTGATTCAATATATCTCCAAGTTACTTGACAGGAACATTTTTGTATCTCTCCAGAAAATTGATATTTATGTAGTTTAGTAGTTTATCTGTAGATTTCTGATGTTTTAAACTTGAAAATAATAATATTTTTCTATATTATTATACTAGTTTATGGAGCTCTCAAAATTCACTGCTCTCAGTTGGCCATGTAGGCTCTGCCCCCTCCACTTACATTTTGTACTGTATCTGAAAAAAACATTCACTCATTTCCTATCCATCTCCTCTTGGGTTATATTGTACTGTCTACTGTTCTTATTGGCTTATATTGGCTTTTCTCATTCTGAACTCCCACACTTCTTAACCTTAATAACTTGCCTCTCTCTCTCTCTCTCTCTCTCTCTCTCTCTCTCTCTCTCTGTATCTCTCTCTCTCTCTGTATCTGTCTCTTTAACTAAGGTTATTGAATCCCCTTCCCAGACTTCCTTCTTTTCCTGAGGCATGGTTTATTTTCTTCTTTCTCTTCCTTGATGTAGTTCTGCAGCTCTTCCACTCTCCTCAGCCCCTGCTTCCATCTATATTATTTGCTGTTGTACTTTACTGATGACTGAATTTTGACCTAAAACTCTTACAGATAAGTGGTCCTGTGGCTTGTCTTATTTTTACTCCAGTGATGATAAACACATGAACAGTATTAAACCACTGTCTTATCTGAATCACTGTCATCATGTCTGCATTAGTCAGGACTACATCTGCATTATTCCCAGTCCTGGTTAAGGACTCTGCAGCCTGCTCTAAGTACTCTTTCACTAAAGTTTCTACTGTTTCATTCTCCCTTTGAAACCTAGATGTGGGAACTTTCCATTTCACTGCTGGGAGAGTTTTGATAAACTGAAACAGTAATGATTTGGAACATGGTTTTCTTCCTATGTTTTCGCTCGTACATTAGGTTATTAACTTGATATTATCATTCTTTTCTGTAGCCAGTGGTCCGCATACTCTAGATGCATACCAGGGGCAACTGGTTCTGCTCTCCGACATCAAAGTAATAATGTCAGCGTTTCCTTACTTTTTATATTCACCAGTCTCCTCCTTGGTGTCTTTCATTCTTGCCCAGATAAATACAATAACTTTACCACCACTTTTCTTGCTCCTGTCCCTTGTATACATTCTCATTCCTGGTATACATCACCATTTGCCACATTCAAATGTATGTCTGTTGTTCCCAATATTTATACTATGCCTATAATGTAAGTATGTCATTGCACAAATGCAGCAAGTACTGTTTTTTACCTATTTTTTACATTGTAGCCCAGCACTCTCCAGTTTGCCATTCCCTTCCCTGTTCCCTTTATTGCCTCATCTACTGTAGTTCTGTTTTATATTCCTCTTCTTTCTCACATACTACCCTTAACTCCTTTTCCCATTTAATTTTAAAGTAAATCTTTTTTTAATACAGTTCTGTAATCCAACCTCAGCACAAGCTTTTCCATGCAGAAATGGATACAAGGAGTCCATACATTGTAGCCCCAGTCCCCGCCCCAAGTATTCCAATATTTACATGCTGCACCATGGCCTTGCTGACAGCAACAATAGTTCAAATATGTACTGAATTTAGTAATGATCTTTCCTTGTCTTCTTTTCATATAGCACTGTAGAAATGAAGAAATACAGCAGTCCTTTAACATGTCAACACATTTTTGTAATGAGAAGAAAGTTTGGCTCTGTAATTTAAATTTATTTTTGAATTTGATTTTGTGTACTGTATACTTTAAACTTCTTTTGAAACTGAATTTATCTGCTTTTGTAATAGCTAGATTTTGCTTCCTTTATTGTTATTTCATCCTCATATCTGAGACTGATGAATAACAAATGGTCAGAGGGAAGGCCAGAGATTTCTGAGTAAGCTGTACCTTGGCAGTAAACTGACTTAGTCACACCTACAGCACCATTTATGTCTCATTTTACTTGTGCCTGTGGTGCATGCTCTGTGAATACTGCATCTCTTTCACACCTGCTATGAGCATTGTCTACTTAAAATAGTTCCCTCCGTGGGAGATACACAGTCATGGGCAGTAAGTATCAAAGATGTACATTTTAACTATATGAAACTGTGACTGATTGGATTAGGGTTAGGATTCTTGCCTTTGGTGTGAGAAGTCCCCAATTCAAATCCTGGGGAAACCCAGCGATTAAAGTCTAGAAGATAGCACAATGTGATAAGGCCATGAGTTGTTAACAAGCTACTTCCTGTGGTACAGTGTTTGATTTCTTTAGCATTCATTTGCCTACTGCATGATCTTCAGCAAGTCACTTAACCAGACAGTTCTGTTAAATGGGAACTTGGGCTGGGCTCCTAAGTGGCCTACTAGGCATGCAGTCAAGAACATCACTTTCTGCTAGGCTCCTATGTGGTCTCCTGGATTGCATAACTTGTAATTACCTGTGAACCACAGAAATTTCAGCAAGCAGTGTAACCACACCAATAACTAAGAAAAATGAGGCACGAATGTACAAGGCATTCTATCATGCTTCCAAAAGACTATGGACCAGAAAATGACAAAACAAATAAAGTTTATTCACCAACACACATACAGTTCCTTGTGTTATTAATTATAGTATCACAATGTTAAAAAAAAACAATTATATATATTCAAAATGCAAAATGATTCAAAAAATGACTCATAAAATGACTCGTACACTACTTCATAAAATAAATTCATGATATAATCACTGAAACTATTAGTTTTAAGCAGCCCTGAATTTCAAAAATGGAACCAACTGAAATAATATCATTCAAACCAAGATGTTGCAGTATTGTTAAGTTGCCAAATTAATTCTTTATATTCAGTTTTTGTCTCCCACTGCCCACACATGGATCTAATGGAACACTATCTACAGTTTAAAATAGAAATTTAGAAACTGTGGTACAACTTAATGCATGTCTACATAATGCATTATTTCTGTTTATCCTAGAAATGGGATGACAATATTCATAAATTATTTTCATAGGATATACTCACTTTTCCCCATATAAATACCAGGCAGCTTAAACACATAGCTCTCTAAATTAATCCATGAGTACCACAATTGCCATAGTGAAACTGTAACCTAAAGCTCCTCTGGCTCTATGTGAAGCACCTCTCTTTCTAAAATATATGAACATTGTTTGCAGCTTCTAGACTTTGTACTACCTTTTTTTCCTACAATCACTTTATTGGCTTGTGGGGTGCTTCCCTTTTCAAAGATGGTTTTAAGATTCTAACCTTTTTTTATAAAGAAAATTTGGATTTTCTCTCAGCAATTAATATATATTTTCATTATATTTAAAATATTCCAGTTTTTCTTCACTTTATCTTTAATATAAGTCAAATCTTTATTATATTGCAAAATTAAGAATTTCTCAAAGTTTTTGTTGTTTAACG
>NC_056741.1:1489130587-1489135587 GCF_019279795.1 Protopterus annectens | reverse complement strand
GGATAATGAGGGAAACATACTCACAAGCGAGGAGAGTGTGTTGAAGAGATGGAAAGAGTACTTTGAGGGGTTGATGAATGAAGAGAATGAGAGGGAGAGAAGGTTGGATGATGTAAGGATAGTGAATAATCAAGTACAATGGATTAGCGAGGAGGAAGTAAGGATAGCTATGAAGAGAATGAAGAATGGAAAGGCTGTTGGCCCAGATGACATACCTGTGGAAGCATGGAGGTGTTGAAATGGCAGTGGAGTTTTTAACCAGATTGTTTAATGAAATCTTGGAAAGTGAGAGGATGCCTGAGGAATGGAGAAAAAGTGTTTTGGTACCGATTTTTAAGAATAAGGGTGATGTGCAGAGCTGTAGTAACTACAGAGGGATTAAACTGATCAGTCACAGCATGAAGTTATGGGAAAGAGTAGTGGAAACTAGGTTAAGAAGGGATGAGATGATTAGTGAACAGCAGTATGGTTTCATGCTGGGAAAGAGCACTACAGATGCGATGTTTGCTCTGAGAGTGTTGATGGAGAAGTACAGAGAATGTCAGAAGGAGTTGCATTGTGTTTTTGTAGACTTGGAGAAAGCATATGACAGGGTGCCTAGAGAGGAGTTGTGGTATTGTATGAGGAAGTCAGGAGTGTCAGAGGTTATGTAAGAGTGGTACAGGATATGTATGAGGGTAGTGTGACAGCGGTGAGGTCTGCAGTGGGAGTGATGGATGCGTTTAAGGTGGAGGTGGGATTACATCAAGGATCAGCTCTGAACCCTTTCTTATTTGCAATGGTGATGGACAGGTTGACAGACGAGATCAGACAGGAGTCCCCATAGACTATGATGTTTGCAGATGACATTGTGATCTGTAGTGAGAGTAGGGAACAGGTGGAGGAGACCCTGGAGAGATGGAGATATGCTCTAGAGAGAAGAGGAATGAAGGTCAGCAGGACTAAGACAGAATATATGTGTGTGAATGAGAGGGAGAATAGAGGAATGGTGATGATGCAAGGAGTAGAGGTGGTGAAGGTGGATGAGTTTAAATACTTGGGGTCAACAGTTCAGAGTAACAGTGAGTGTGGAAGAGAGGTGAAGAAGAGAGTACAGGCAGGATGGAGTGGATGGAGAAGAGTGTCAGGAGTGATTTGTGACAGACGAGTACCTGTAAGAGTGAAAGGGAAGGTCTACAAGAGGGTAGTGAGGCCAGCTATGTTATATGGGTTGGAGACAGTGGCATTGACAAAAAGACAAGAGTTTGAGCTGGATGTGGCAGAGTTAAAGATGATAAGATTTGCACTGGGTGTGACGGGGGTGGACAGGATTAGGAATAAGTATATTAGAGGGTCAGCCCAGGTTGGAAGGTTTGGAGACAAAGCCAGAGAGGCAAGATTATGCTGGTTTGGACATGTGCTGAGAAGGGATGCTGAGTATATTGGGAAAAAGATGCTAAGGATGAAGCTACCAGGTAACAGGAAAAGAGGAAGGCCAAAGATAAGGTTTATGGATGTGGTGAGAGAGGACATGCAGGTGGTTGGTGTGACAGAGCAAGATGCAGAAGACAGGAAGAAATGGAAACAGGTGTTCCGCTGTGGTGAATCCTAATGGGAACAGCCGAAAGAAGATGATATATATATATATATATATATATATATATATATATATATATATATATATATATGAACACTTTATAGTCCTGAAATTCCGAAATATCGAATTTCAGAATCCCGAGATTATAAAGCCGAATGCTCAAAACTTCGAAACTCCAGAAGCACGAATTTCAAAATCCCAAAGTCCAGAGATGTTGAATTAGTGCTTCTGGTGTTGCACTGTGTGAATGTATAGCTGGAAGTTCAGGTAAGTATTTGTGTTTAAGGGTTTTAGTTAGGGGCTTTACTGTGTGTCAGTGTGTTATGTTACTGTGATGTATGTGTGTGTGCGAGGGGAATGTAGCTTGTATGGTGGTTTCATGTGTTTGTCCGTGTAGTGCGACCTTGGAGTTAGTATATTTAAGTAGGGGGGTGTGGGGGGTGCAGGGGTGCTTGCCCTCCTGTTTGTATGTAGTGTAGGTTTGTGTGTTTGTGTGTGGGGGGAAGGTGTGTGTATGTGTATGTGTGTGGTGTATGGTTAGTGTAGGAGTCGCGATTTTGAAATTCTCACTTCTGGGGTTTTGGGATTTTAAGGTTTCAGCTTTATGATCTCGAGATTCTGCAATTCGATATTTCAGGAGTCTGGGATTATAAAATGAACCCACACATACACACACACACACATATATATATATATATATATATATGTATATATATATATATATATATATATATATATATATATATATAAATGTACACACACACACACACACATATATATATATATATATATATGTGTGTGTGTGTGTGTGTGTGTGTGTGTGTGTGTGTGTGTGTACACATGTATGCACACACACACACACACACACACACACACACACACACACACACACACACATATATATACACACACACACACACATACACATATTGTATACATATATATATATATATATATATATATATATATATATATATATATATATATATATATATATATATATATATATATATATATTGAGTTATAAGAACCCCAAAGACAACATTACCGAGACTAAAACATTAAAACTGTTAATAACCGACAATGCACATGCGCGAAACTCATAATACTGAATCCAAATAACTGAAATGTTAGAAAACCGAAGCACAAAACACCGAAAATAACTAGGTGATGTGACGTGATATACCACTCCCATCCTCTTCCATAAGTCTTTGAAAATGATTACACAACATCCGTAATTCCATCTAATGATATATATGTCCATGCTATACACCAGTTACTTGCAGTATACTAGACTGCAGTTTTCCGCAGTAGTTTTCCAACAGAACAGTGCTCAGAACAGTGACATGTCTACAGTAAAAGTGCTCAAAACAATGACAATTCTTCCCAGCAGTGTAGCATACATATGTCATATCTTCAGTAGTGCTATCACTTTGAGGAACTCCAACACATAGTAGTCGCTTTTGTGTTGCAAAAGAAATTCAAACTGTAGTTGTCTCTGCAGGAACCGCCGTTTCTTAGGCGATGGTGGACAGCCTGTAGACATTCGGATTCTGAACTCATCCACTCTGTTTTGTTCCCTGGCTAAAGTGAACATCATGACAGACAAATCAGTTGCACGATTGCTCAACAAACATCTTAGTCGCCTATGCCATGCCTCTACAGAGTTTTCGGTATGTGGCAAAAAAAAATCATTCAACTCCCACGCATTCCAAAATTGCATAGGAAACAATGGTGGAAATCTAGACACAACATTATGTCTAGTAATAAATTTTCTCTGCTTTCCCTGTAAATGCCAGTCTGAGAAATGCTTCAGCAAATCAGAGCCCTCAGGAGGAATATCAACACGTAATAATTGAAATGCAGGCAACACCTTATTCTCTGGCAGAAACACTAATGCTGCCAAACACTTCACTAACACTTGAAATCTAAATGAACTGTTGTACAATCCAGCTAATCCAGGAGACTACAGTTTACACCAAATATTCCTTCCATAGTGGAAAAAACATTCGTTTGAAACAGCCCCATTAATGTTCAATCTCACGCTTTTTAAAGTGGCTATTTCAAAATCACATAACACATAGTTAACACTGATTTCAAATCCTTCTGCTGCCATCATTTCAAAACAGACAGTTCCACATCATGTTGTACGATCTTAAAGGCTTCTTGGACATCAGTGAAAACATCAATGGTACCAACTTACTGTACATACTGTACTTAACTAATCCATGAATGCTGTACAGTTGTCTTCATATAGTCCCTTTACTAAAGTATGTTCCATCCATTAGCCAAATTGTTGCTCTTGATATATCATACAAGTTATTAATAGTGGTAAACACTATCACTGCAGTATTACTTGCAACATCAACAGATTTCCTTTGTAAAAACACTCCATCCTTGAGCAGGAATAGTGTAACATCTAGGGATTCTAAAGTTAGACTATCATCTACCAATGCTGTCAAGTGTCTCTTTCGCACTCTGGTAATCTGTTGCAATAAACATTTCCTTCTAGGCATACTTGCAGCTAAGTCTAATGATGTGGAAGCCAGCACATCATCCATGATTAAACACAGTGTATCCCTTGATAGCTCAGCCCTTTGCTTTAAATTACTACACACTGCAGACTTTTCTATTTCACAGGGGTCTCCAGCATGGTTATGGGTGACCGACTTGCATAATTGCTCACCATCAGTGACACAAACAGTTATAGCTCTTCCTCTACATTTGTCTCTACATTTGTATTTACAAGCCAAGCATTTCTTAGACTTACATGACTTTTCCAAATGATAGAGATAGCCTTCGATAACAAGCATATTATTTCCATTATGTGACCTCATTGTTTCATACACTGTTTCAATACTTCCTGGAACGCCATATGTCACATCAGCCATTTTTACTTTACATTAACTTTCTGGTACGTAGTACAAGTTAAAGGTATATACCCTTATATAACATTACAAATCTCACAATACATGAAATAAGCCATCTTTCCTGTGTTTTAGCTTTCGATGCATAATATAATCTATTAAAGTACTATATTGTTACATATCATGGCTTACCTCATAATTAACCAAAGCTAGACAGCAGTATTCGCGGATTCAATATTCAAGCTCTTACACTTTCGGTTAAGTCAACCTCTTGAAGGCATATACCTTTATATGACATAACACAGCTCACAGAACATGACATAACACATATTTAGTGTAGTTTAGCTTTCAGGTATATAGTGGAACCTGTTGAAGTAACTTACTGCTACATAGCATAACACTGCTCACAGAAAACATAAGCTAGCTAGTACTTTTCGAATATTCATTATTCAGCATTTTACATTTTCGGTTATATCTACTTTCAGTGTTTTGGTCTCAATAATGTTGTCTTGGGCATTCTTATAAGTAGATCCATATATATATATATATATATATAT
>NC_056741.1:1489123087-1489128087 GCF_019279795.1 Protopterus annectens | reverse complement strand
CTTTATACGGCTGAAAGATATAACTGAACAATTAGCTGCGTAAATATATATAAATTACTTCAACATCTGACAGATTTCATTTATTTAAATGAAGTATGAAATGACTATGTTTAAATACACTCCACCATCAAGCTATGGTTATGTTTTATTGCATGACTTTATGGACAGTTCTAGCAGGAAAATAGCAAGACTGAAGCAATGAAGATAATTGAAAGGTATGACTGCTGTTGTGTGACTCTTCAGAAATGGTTTCATGTCTCAAAAATGTCCTGTTTTCATTTGAATGAAATTGCTTCTCTTAGGATTGTGGTTCGTAAACACAGAGGCAGTTTTATTGAATATTGATTGTGTTTCCATTTTCCTAGAACACAAATTATATCTTCAGTTTTGTAGGAAATGTAATGGAAAACAGCATTGTGTCTGCCACATGCTTTCAGTAAGATGAGTCAGTTGTTCCATTGTCCAGAGATTTGATATGTAAATTCAAACTACAGTTTCCATGTATTGGATAATTAGAAATGCATAGTTTAATTTTTATAGGGCTAAAAGTTCATTGTATACAAAGTTTTATACACCAGCTTTGCTTATGTAAAGTTACACAATATTCTGATAAAGTTCTGCTTTGTACTTCACACCACAAGGGCATTTCTCGGGTAAATGTCTCTGGTTGTATTGTAGGTGAAACTAAACACTTTTCTCCCTGCTCCTTACATTCTCTGAATTACTGGGGAGAACTAGAAAGGGTGTAAAGACTTTTATTTCCTAATGGTTGTGCTTCCTGTAGGGAGAGGTGAGGCAGCTAATGAGAAGGCAGGAAGAAGCTTTTGAAAAGGTGGACAAGGACTGTGGATGAAAAGCCTTGAGAATGGGTAAAATGTTGTTGGATTTGCTGGATGAAGTAGTAGGTTTGGGGTTAAGAGTGCTGGCAGAGGAGGCATGGCTTAAACATAGGGAAAAACAGAAAAAGCTATGGTGAACTGCTAGTGGCCACTAAAATAAATAGGATTAAAACATGTAGTGAGGAAGATGATGCAGGTGACTAGGTTCAACAGGACATTAAGGAGTGATCTGACCTAAAGGGAAGAAAAGGGAGATAGGGTTAACCAGCTCAACCATAAGTAAAGAGAGGTTCCCCACATATATTCAACAAAATTACTTTATTGTACAATGACTTATTACTCTACAAGAAGCACTTTAATATTCTGACTGTCAGACAAAAACAGGGAGCAAATACAAAATTGTTCTTCCTTAAATAATTTTTATCTCAAAATCTAAAATTTATGAATATATATGAGTATATTGATATATATGTGTGTGTGTGTGTGTGTGTGTGTGTGTGTGTGTGTGTGTATATATATATATATATATTTACATAAATACATATATATATATATTTATATATATATATATATATATACATATATATATATATAGAAATATATATATATATATATATATATATATATATATATATATATATATACCTATAGGGGTCTACTGTACATGACTGAAATTTCAGAAAGCCGAAACCCATATGGCTGAGACTATATGTTCAACTTTTGAAATTTTGAACATGTAAAAAAAAAAACAAAATGAAAACTTACCTACATGCTGCTAGCAGGGAGGGGGGGTAAGCCCTGCTGCTCCCCTCACACCCCCTGCAATTTAAATATACTGACTTTGAGATTGCACTACAGTGCAGAAGATGGGAATCTTCCCATTGTGCACTATATGGAGATGCCCATTCTGCATGATCAAAATTTCAAAAGTTGCTTATATGGTCTCGGCATATGGGTTTTGGCAATCTGAAATTTCGATCATATGTAGGGGACCTATATATATATATATATATATATATATATATATATATATATATATATATATATATATATATATATATATATATATATATATATATATATATATATATATATATACGCACACGCACACACACATATACATATATGATTCTGTAATGAATTGTAGACATCCAAAACATGTACCAAGATATTAGTCCAATAAATGATAAAATGTGGCAAAGGTAAGGCTCCAGAGTCCAAGTGAAGAATAAAAGAATACGCCAATAAATCCTTCCAGCAGCACTGACTTTATTAAAACACAAGCGCTTTCACATACAGCTTCATCAGGTGTATATACTAAAACAAAAACAGACACCTTTTAAACCTTTCATTCTAATCACGACAACAACTAATTAAAATTTTTAAAGAGACACTAAAATAGTGATAAAAGTGTATATTCAGAAGTCAGATATTTAACCTACCTACGTATAGATCTCTTACTTAATATAGGTTTAATAGGGACACAATCATTTAGGCCATGCCCATAATTCACTCTGAGTCTCATGATTCAGTTAGCTTCCATTTCTTCAGTTCTGGATCTAATATCACCTCCCCTGATACCCCAGTATGTTCTACCTATCACTGCAAATTTAAAAATGTGATGCTCACCTACACTCTTAACATGTTTAGCTAAAGCATTAATATTACTACCTTTCTTTATATGATAGAGATGCTCTCTTATTCTCTCTTTTAAAGTGCGATCCGTTTTGCCAATATAAAATTTATTACATACCAAACAGCTAGCTAAATAAACTAAATGCCTTGTATCACAAGTTGCATCCACTTTAATATCAAATATATGTTCAGTATCAGGATGCTTAAAATATAGATCTGTATTTATCCATTTACAAACATTACAGTTACCACATGGTTTTGTCCCATATACAAATTAATTAAATATTTGATTTCTCCTTGTACATAGTCTTCTCTTCAATTTTTTCTTATTCTTAAATGAAAATTGAGGTTTTATTCCCACTAGGTCTCTTATTTGACTATCAGTAACAAGAATATTCCAATGCTAATTAATAATAGACGTATATGTTTTGATATCAGTAGTATATAATATACACATTCTCAATTTGTTATCAGGTGTCTGTTTATTAACTATTAATCTCTCTGAAAAATAAGGTTTAACTCTTGTTTCTCTTAGTTTCCTAACTTGTGCAATATTATTATAAATCATCCCTTCTCCATAGCCTCTCTCTAAAAATTCCGAGGCTGTTATTTTTATTTGTTTTTTATATTCATCATTCTTCACACTTAATCTAGAAGCTCTTAAAAGTTGGTTCTGAGCTACATTTCTAAAAGTATAGTTAGGGTGCATACTGTCTCTACTTAATATTTTGTTAGCATAACATTATTTTCTATACATCCTTGTAGTAATTCTATGCTGATTGTCTTTTTCTACATACACATCTAGATAGCTAATACCTTCAACTGAATAATTTAAAGTGAATTTTAGGAAGCTAGATGACCCATTAATAAATGTAACAAACTCCATTAGTTGTGTGATAGACCCTCTCCATAAAAGAAAAAGGTCAACCACAAACCTTCTGTAAAATAATATAAAATCTTTATATGGACCTCCTAATAAGTGTTCAGTTTCCCAGATGGACATGACTGCATTCTCATAACTGTTTGAGCAAGAACTCCCCATTGCAACACCATTTCTCTGCCAATAAATGGTATCACCATATACAAAAACATTATTTTCAAGCACAATATTCATTAGTATTTGAATCAATTAAATTTTCTTAGCATTAATAGTCCCATTCCTTTCCATAAATTCAGTTAAGCTCTTAATACCAGCTCCATTCGGAATAACAGTAAATAAAGAAATCACATCCAGTGTAACAAAAACAATATTCTCAAATAAAAAACCTTGATTTGTAAACTGATATAAGTCACATAAAAAATGCTCAGTATCTTTTAAAATAAAAATAGAACCATCTAATAAAACTTTAAAGTTTTTTTCTAAGAAAATTCAAATCGGCTCTGTGCTCCAACCACTCCCAGCCACTATTGGCCTCATAGGAGGCCTATATAAACATTTATGAATTTTTGGCAGTCTTTGTATTGTGGGAATAATAGGATTAATTATAGTAAAATATTTAACAAGTTCAGCATCTATAATACTTGCATCTCCCAACTGCTTAATTAACTTTTGAATATTAATTATCATCTCTTTTACTTGCATTGATGTAACAATCTGATAAAAAAATGCTATTATTAAGCATTTCGTACATCAAAGTGTCATAGTCAGAGTTGTCTAATAGAACAATTTGTCCACCCTTATCTGCGGGCCTTATAATTAAATTAACTTCATTCTCTAAACATTGCAAAGCCCTAAATTCATCTTTACTTAAGTTACACTTTTATTTCTAACCTTTAATGTTTTCTGTTGATTGTATACTTTATAAATATCAGAAATACATATTTGTTCAAAGGCATTAACTAGAGCTGTTTGTTTAGGCACAAATACACTCGGTTTTTTAAAACAAAAACCATGCAAGGCTTGTGTTTGCTGATACATAGACTTCAATGTCAAATTATGCGTAAACATTTTAAAATCAAAAATAACGTCTGTAATGTCCATTTCTACACTATGTATAAATGAAAGTCCTTTTTCCAACAAAGATATGGATTTATTGGCGTATTCTTCTATTCTTCACTTGGACTCTGAAGCCTTACCTTTGCCACATTTTATCGTTTATTGGACTAATACTGTTTATCTGCAAAGGTATTTGGTGTTTATTGGGCGCTATCTTTTGCTTCTTTGTCATGTACCAAGATATGTTGACTACTCATTATGTCATATAAAAAACAAAGCGGCAGTCAGTATATTGAAAAAGGAAACACATGCACTACCCATAACCAAACCACATTCAGCTCAAATTTGTCTGCATAGTGGCTGTGCTATGAGAAGGGGATTTTTTTAAGTTAAGAGGAACATACGGTTAAGGGCAGGCACAGGGTTAGGGTTAACATACACTACTAAGTGGAGTAGGGGAAAGGCCCCATGCTCCACCTTAGTAATGTTAATTAACTCTGACATGCCTCTTAATTTAAGGAAAGCCCTTCCCATAACACTACCACTATACAAGACCACTCAGACATTCATCTCATGCACAAACACACATG
>NC_056741.1:1489038087-1489120587 GCF_019279795.1 Protopterus annectens | reverse complement strand
AATAAAAGCCAAAGGCAATGGTGTAGGATTTCAGGAGAGTGCATTGTGTCATGCTGTGAATCATTAAGGATGAGTTTGAATACTGGGAGCAAACAAAGAGAGGATACAATTTATGGGGATGAGTTAGGGGTGGAATACACAGGAATGTGAACATGGGTGTGAGAAAGAGTAAAAAAGAAAAAAAGGTCAATGTGTCTGCATAGGATTATATGGCTAACAACTGGAGCAAAAGATAGGGCATACAGGAGATGCTGAGTTGATGGATTATGTATAGTAAAAGAATGCTAGTAAAAGGGCAACAAAGGTGGTAACAGTAACAGACTAAAGCTGAAGGGAAATTAGCAGAGAGGATTAAGAAAGTAAGCAAGGGCTATTTTAGGCACGTAGCTGAAAGAAGGAAGAGAGGGACAAAACTGGCCTGGTTGAGCAAAGATGGGAAGGAGATCACACAAGACTGGAAAAAAAGCAGATGTATTGAATTAATACTTTGCTTCATCCTCCATAAAGCAATACAAGGAGTAGGTGGAATGCTGGAAAAGAAGCAGGAAAAATTGGGGAGAATAGTGTACAGACATTTATTTATTTTTATTTTATTTTACATTTGTTTACTAGGATGGTCCGACTGGGACAGTGCCCATTTTCAGCGGAGGCCCGGGGAGAAAAACTCCAGCTTAAGCTTACAGACAAGGTCATCACATCAAGTAATAGAAATTATAGACAAAAAAAATGAGTGTTAACACATTTACAGGATAAAAATTTAAAAACAAAAATATATACATAGTATCAAATAGAAAAAGACTTTAAACACTTTGTTACTGCAGTGGTGTTGCTGCATTAGCTTGTTGCTTCACAGTTAGACGTTGCCCGTTCGATTCTCAGTTAGAGCGTCTTCTGTGTAGCGACATGTGTGAATGGGCGTTCCTTTGTTGAAGGTTGTGTGTTAGGCCCGGCAAGCCAGTACGTAAAAATCTACTGCCAATCATTAGTGGACTGGAGTTCCACTGTGGTGACCCCTAACCAGGAAAAGCTGAAAGACACAAACAATATAGACAACAATATGGTTGAGCTTATATATGTGGAGGAACATAACATTAGTTAGGAAATAAAGTAGGGAGAATCACTTAGGCAAAGTAGTGCATAGTTAGTAATACTTCCATGGTTAGAGTTGCAGGTAGGAATGTAACTACTTATAGAGAAGTAGTGTTGTTAGAAGGGATATGTTAACCGAGTTAGTATGTACAGCCAAATTGTATAAGTAGTACTAAGTTAATAATTAACTTGGAGTGTTATGTGTGCAAAGCCAAGATTCAAATAAGTGTCTTTTGAGAGATATTTTGAAATGATAAGATTACTTATGGATCTAATACCATGTGGAAGGGTATTCCAATTTTTAGGAACAAAGTTAGAGTAAAGAGAGTTGCCTGCTATATTGGATACTTTGGCTACTTGGAGTAAGTCTTTGTTAGATGATTGAAGATTACGAATGTTAGAATAGGGTTGTGGAAGATTTTTTTAGGGAAGTTAAATTGTCAGGATTGTGCATTATTTTGTGAGCCATTATTAATTGGTTATAGTTCATAACATGAGATAGTTCCAACCAAGAAAGATTTTTGAGGCATTGACAGTGATAGGTTGAATGCATGAAATTTGTTGCAAATTTGGCAATATTATTGTAACATAATTCTAATTTACTTAGTTCTGACGTTTTGAGGTTGGTAAGTATGGGGGATGCGTATAAGAGTGAGGAGAGAAGGTGGGTTCTAGCTATGGCTATTCTTGCAGCGTCTGTTAAGAGTTTTTTTATTTCTATACATTGTTCCCATTTTCTTGTGAACCTTTTAGGTTGTGTTAGAGATGTGAATGCCAACTTTTAGTCTATTGTCGATTATGACACCTAATAGTTTTTTTTTGGGAATCTGGGAAAATCCTAGTATTATTACTGGCAGTGATATAAAAGTTATCTGGGAGGTTAGTAGGTTTAGATTGACAAAAGATCATATGTTTAGTTTTATTAGGGTTAAGAATGAGTTGTGAGTTTGCTAGCCACGTTTCAATATCAGAGAAGCCTTTTTGTGTGACTGTAAGAAGTTGAGTTATTGTGGATGCTGCACATATGAGGGTTGAATCGCCTGCATATTGTATGAGATGCTTGACAGGAGGCAGTATTCAAATCGTTTATGAATCTGCTGAAGAGGAAGGGCTCTAGGATTGAACCCTGAGGGACTCCAAGTGTAACAGGAAGGAGTGGGAATAGATATTGCTTCCATTTCACAGTGTGCATGGTGGCTAGAGAGATAAATTTAAAATCAGTTAACAGCATCAGGGTTGATATAAGATTATTCAGAGTGGACAGTACCTTAGGAATGGAAACTGTATTGAATGCTTCAGACATGTCCAAAAAGACTGAAGACACTATTTTGCCATCATCTCTGAATTTATTTATAGTATTAGTGAAACTTAGAAGAGCTGTAGTAGTGCTAAGATATGGTCAGAATCCAAGGTGTGACAATGAGAGGAGATTATTGTTTAGAAGGTATTTAAAAAGTTGAAAGTGGATGCATCTTTCCAGAATTTTAGAAAGTGGTGAAAGTATAGCAATGGGCCAGTAGTTTGTTAGTTCTGTTCAATTGCCTCCTTTGTGTAATGGGGTAATATATGCAATTTTCCAAATAGCTGGGACATACTGTTCTGTTACAGAGTGGTTTATACGTACTGACACAGAGAAGGCAATAACATCTGCTGTTAATTTTAGATATTCTGCTGGCAAGTTATCTGCTGCCAGTGAAGGGCGCTTCAACTTCTTTAATAGTTTTGCAGCAGTTTATTTTGGGACTGTCTGAAATGAGAATGCATCTACAAAATTGCTTGGATTGTTGAATGTTGGCATTGTGGGAGACTTGCTATTCTTAGTCAGTGCTAAAACACCTTTAGTGAAAAATATGCTAAATTGTTTAGCAATATTTATTGTGTTATCTGGTAAGTCGGGGGGGGGGGAGCTGTGGTTTGGCCAGGATGAAGTATGTTATTGGTTATGTTCCAGAATTATTGTACATTAATTCTGCATTTCCATTGTAAATTAGAGTAGTAGTGTTGTTTGTCTAGTTTAATTTGATGTTTGGCACTGTTTCTAAGTTGCTGATTAATTAAACGGTTTTGGAGGGATTTATTTTTAGCCCAAGTTTGCCATGCTTTGCCCCTTTGTTTTATGAGGGTACGAGTCTCATGGGTTAAATGTGGTGTGTAGTTGGCTTTGACACAAACTGTTTTTGGAGG
The DNA here is from genome assembly GCF_019279795.1 of Protopterus annectens. NCBI lineage: Eukaryota > Metazoa > Chordata > Ceratodontiformes > Protopteridae > Protopterus > Protopterus annectens. The sequence goes on along the minus strand of NC_056741.1, from coordinate 1,489,117,314 downwards.
TGCAGGGCTGTTTATAATAGTAAGGAAGGTGTCACTGAAGTGTTACACAGCAGCATCTAAGGCCAGTCTGTTTAGAATAGTAAGGAAGGTGTCACTGAAGTGTTACACAGCAGCATCTAAGGCCAGTCTTTTTATAAAAGTAAGGAAGGTGTCACTGAAGTGTTGCACAGCAGCACCTATGGGCAGTCTGTTTATAATAGTAAGGAAGGTGTCACTGAAGTGTTACACAGCAGCATCTAAGGCCAGTCTGTTTATAATAGTAAGGAAGGTGTCACTGAAGTGCTGCACAGCAGCATCTAAGGCCAGTCTGTTTATAAAAGTAAGGAAGGTGTCATTGAAGTGCTGCACAGCAGCATCTAACGGCAGTTGCTTAAGAGCAGTCCAGTCTGTTTTGTCAAGAATATTAAGTAGAATCTGTAAGTTAAGATTTTTCTTATTACGAATTTGGCAGAAGTTGATTAGTTCAGTAGGGTAACTGTGATTTCTCAGTAAGTAGGTTCCAAAGTGGTCACTTAAGTGATCTGAGAGAGACCCTGCTATTTCGTAATACTGGGATTTATTAGTTAAGAACCAGTCCAAAATAGATTGTTATCAATTTTCTTGTCAATTCTAGTTGGGTGAGAAATCATTTGAGTGAAACCGTGAAGGTTTAGGTAGTCATGAGGATTGTCAGAGTTACATGTCATCCAGTCTGTCTTAAGGTCTCCTGCAATAATGGTTTCCTGTGATATGGCTTTTGTGATATTTTGGAGAATGATTTTGATTGTACTGGAATTGTTTCCTGGAGGGATGTATATGGCTATTATATATATATATATATATATATATATATATATATATATATATATATATATATGTTTGTATGTTTGTTCTGGTTTAGTTGTAATCTGGTTATGAGTAGCTCTGCATTATTAATGTTAGTAATACTTATGTCATAAGTAAATAGAATGACATAAGTAAATAGAATGAGTAGGCTCAGGGGGAACTGGCTCCCCTTAGAGTGGATAATCTCATGCACTACCTTACAGAATCCTTAAAAGTCTGAACAGTATGTTAGCAGACTCCCGATGAAGACTGTCAGTACGTCACTGATCAGTGAGTAAGTGTCAGAGGACTGTAAGACAGCAATTGTGGTGCCATTGTACATGGGGGTGAGGAACACAGGAAAGCCAGGACTCTACAGACTTGTTAACTTAACAACAGTAGCAGGGAAAATCATTCAGAGAATTTTCAAGGGAAGATTATAATATTTCTAGTGAACAACAAAAAGTATGGGTTCATGGAGAGGAGACCGGGTCACCAAAGAACTTGACAATGGTGTACTGGTGGAAATACTCTATCTGGACACCAGCAGGGCCTTTGACTCTGTTCTATATAGGAGATAAATACAAATAGTGGAGTGACTGGGGGTAGAACCAAGACTGATGTTCTGGATAGCTGCAATGTAGAATGACAGAACACAGTGATAAGAATGTCAGGAATCAAAGAAGTGGGCCTTGTAGCCTTCAGGTGCATACCTCCTAACGTCTTAGGACAAGAAATATGTGCAAAGTCAGAAATAATGGGGGGACAGAGGCTCAAAAATTGGGACAATTTTTAAATATTGCTCTTACAAACTTTAAAAGATGATAGAATAACAGGTTTTGCTTTAGCATGAATTTTTTGAAAGGTAGAAAGTCTGTATCTCAAATGTCTGCCATTATTTTCTGACTTCACTCATAAACATTTGGCAATGATTTGCTAGAAAACCACAATTTTAAGAGAAACAGACCAAAAATAAGAGGCAAAAATCTGGACATTCTGCAAAAATCTGTAACGTTGAGAGGTATGTGTGAGTTAGTCACAGACATATCTGAGGGAAAACAGAACAGGATCAATGTGTTTGCTGATGACACAAAGTTAGGTGTAGCAGTATAGGATGAAGGAAAGAATCCAGCAAAATATTTGGATAGGTTGATTAAGTAGACAGAAGGATGTTAGCTGAATTAACAACCCTGATGTTAAGTATCAACTGGAAGAGTGGAAATAATTGCAGCAGAGCAGGAAAAGGATCTCTGGTGCTAATCACTCCTAGACTGGACCAACAGATCAGAGCAAATGGTAGAGGCAGCAGCAGAATGCATACTGCAGTATATCCCCACAGGGATGCATACCTGAAGGAAGGAAGTCATGCACACACTCTACAGGGCCATGGTCAGAGAATGTCCCAAGTACTGCAATACGTCTGGGGGCTATATAAGAAAAGGAACGTCAGGATGCTAGAAGGAATCAAGACAAAGATACAAGAATGATCTGAGGGATGGGTTGGAGGGGTATGATCAAGGGAAGAGGAGGCAGAGCTCTTTGCTCTTGAAAAGATGTGAAAACATACTGTTGAACAAGATTATATCAGTGAGATGAGAAGAGCTAATTCTGAATAAAAAGTACAGAGGAGGAAGAACAGGGGGCAGGCAGCAGTCTGTGAGGAATTAACTACTTCCTGGATCTCTGAAAATAGTTTTTCACAGAGACAGTTGTGTGTGTATGGAATGGGGTATCAGAATGAGAGATGAAGAGGAAATCTACAGAGGAATGTAAGACGACATGGGACAGGTGGAAATGGGGAAAAGGAAAGACAAGGATTTTGGGGAGGTAGAATGTTAAGACACCTAAAAGACTAGATGAGATAGACATATTTTTTTTTCTTTCTCTCATTAAGTAAATATAATGTCATAGGGTGACATATATGTAAATAATATAGGGTTACATGTACTGCTGTTTGTGTTTCACAGTCTAGTGAGAGGTACTAAGGCTCTGAGCTAATAATGAGCTCCTTCTTGTGTGCAGTATATGGGGGTTGATTCCTTCCACATTCATTTGTCTGCTGTGTGATTCTGAGCAAGTCACTGAACCAGACAGTACACCTGGGTCATCCCTGAAAACATTTATCCAGTGGGCTTACAGGATTAACAAACAGGTAAAAATGAAATGTAAGAGTAAGCATGAAAAACTGAACTGCATGGAATGAAACAGTACTGGAAGGGGGCAGAAAATGATTTGTGGAGTGCCATGAAGTGGTAGATGGAGATTATTCTATGTTAATCATCTGTTTGTGTAGATGTTGCATTGATGCATAGAGAATGGAACTTAATGCTATAAGACTACATGAAAATGTTACTCAGAGGGGAGGAGAAGAGGGGGAGTGCCCTACAACCACACAGAACAGGAACAGGAGAGGGGTTAGCAAACAAAACTGGGTCACAAAGGAGAATGAGGGTAAACAGCTGGAAAAGGATTACAAGACTGGAAAGCTGAAAGCAGACATTGAGGAGATAGGGATCGCAGTGATGGTTTGAGTTATTAAGTGAGTAGGGAGCTTAATGTAGGTGTAGCAGCATCTAACCAGCTCAGTGCATTTAAACGGAGCAGAGATGGGGAGTGAATATGGGCCGAAAGCATGATTACAGGGAACCAGGAAAGATGGAGCAAAAAACTGAAAGAAAATTATCTGGAATATAGGGCAGTCTCAAACCCAATCCAGTGGAGTAGTCTGGTTAGGAAATAATGCAATTAGGCCGTGTTGCACTTCTAAAGGAAAACAATCTGAAAATATGTAAACTAAAAGCAAAGGAATTTCTAAAAGTGTAGATAAACCATGAATGGGTGGTGGCAAACATAGAGTGTTGATTTTTTTTGTTTTTGGAAAATAATGCCAACTGCAATCAGAGCAAGATGATGAGTGAAGGTGGGAGATGGGTGGATTGGGAAGGCAAGTTAAAGCCAGGGAGATATAAATAACATTCATAGGTCTATTTCAGGTGGTAAGGGAATTCCTGATAGGATTTAGAGGTGTGGGAATGACAGAGGGGGAGTCAACATTTAGAAATAGCTACGAGAGATGTTAATGTGACTACATATTTAGTGATGGACAGCTGTATGTGAAAAAGAAATCTAATTGGAAGAGAAAGGAGGAGCTAAAAGGACGGATGACATGTGTCTGAGTTTATGTGCAGGGGTGGGCGTGGGGACTCTCTGCATAAGAATGAAAGGAAGGAGAAGAACTCCTAGATGATGGAATAATATCACAAAAGACCGGGGTTCTTTGCATGAAAAGGATAGAGATAGCCAGCAGATACTGTAGATACGAGAATACTGAGCGTGCACTGGTAGTCTCATTCTGCAACCGCAGAGATCGAAAGACAGAGAGGATACGTGGAGATAGTCTGAGTATAGTTGAAGTAACTGGCGAAATAATGAGAAAGGCACAGGTGGCATAAATGAAGAAGAGGAACAGGGCAGGCAAGATGGTATGAAGGTGTTATTGAGGGGAGAAATGATGACTAAGGCTGGAAAGAACAAAAAAATAGGAAAGCGATAAGATTAGGAATTAAAGACCAGACTAAAGGAACTAGAAATGAAAAGGAAAACAGGCCACACACAGAAGGACTAACCTAGTCAACAACAAAAATGTCATTTGTTTATTTATTTTTTTAATTGTGTTTATCAGGGTAGAACACTGATCAAATCTGACCATTTGCAGACTCAGCCCTAATTAATACTTTCATAACATTTACTTGCCTTCTAACCCCAGATGTTATCAACACTACTGCTATTTAACAGCATCAGCCTGTACTCTTTTCCACAATAATATCTCAGTATATCAAAACTTGTGTAATTACTCTTGAGCAGTGATATTTTGTGCAATATATCTCTCAAGAGCATTAATTATTGATTGCATTAATCTACACTGTACTTCTGTAAGAGATATGAATCCTGCACTGTGGCTGAAATAAGTCCATATGCAAGATCGCAATGAGTAAAATGGTGGCCTGCAAGGGCTCAGCGATTTTAACTTGCACTACTGGAATGTGTCTAAGGTGAGAAATACAAATTAAAAAGGTAGCTTGTTGACCATTGCTGAGTCTTCCATTTTACAGTGTCAGTAACAAAGGCAGAAGCATAAATAATTAATTGCAGCTTTGAAAGGGGGGGGGGGGTGTAAAGGAAACCACATGACTTACAAAATTCTAAACCACATGACTTACAAAATTCTCTACAGTAGCTTATTAAGGTTGATTAATCAAATATAAGCATGCAAGAAAGAAACAGTTGTCCTAGGAGTTCTTAAAAAATGCCTTTAAGCAGAGCAACCTTCATTGACTGCAAACTGTGCAGGCTAATACATACACACAGTGTTAAATCAAGCTTTCTAAATGAATGCATTTTGCTCAAACTGAATATCATTTTGGGCAATCTGAAACACTTGAAAATGTCAAAGAAAGCCTTCATTTATCATTGCTTTTCAGTATCTGTGTTTGGCAAGGCCAATTTATCAATTGTCAGATCAAGTCGTCTGTGGTAGCGTACTGCAGTGCTGTATCAGCCATGACATACTAGATCGCAACAACATTAAGAATACAGTTACAAGCAGACAATCAGAGCCTACAGGCTAGTGTTACATGCTAATGGCATAGTTCTTCATCCATGTTTCTGGATTCTGAAAATTGACATTTAAAGAGCAAGAAAAAAATATATTTTATTTGCTAAGAACTAGGTAGATGAGATGGTTAAAAAAGCTCTTTATCCACCACCCAGGTAAAAAAAAATCATTCAGACAGAATTTCTTGCAAAAAGAGATTATTCAGACCAAAGTTAGTGATGGTCAAAGTAAATTATAGTAATGATTCACAGAAAATGCAAAATGCAATGACACTGACACAGGGACAAGTTTAGCAGTAAACCTTGAGTATCAGAGACATAACTGCACTGAGTTCTGAAAAGTTTAGCATCAAACATATATTCACCCAATATCCCCAAAACAGTGAAATGTGGAATCCTGGCATTATAAGGAAGAGCTCCTTCTCAGAAGTGAATGTCAGAGGAGAATCATAACTTGTGTATTGGTTGTACGCCCCTAGCATCCAGGAGAACATTCAATTACACTTTGGGGACTACTGTTTAAACTTTGAATACTCATATTACAATGGTATGGTCTTTAAATCCATTTCCCTATCTTAGGCACATGTACATCATGTTTGGGAATTTACAGAAAATAAGTGCTAAAGCATATCATACTATACGGACTGCATTATTATGCAGAAACTACTATTACTGTATAGCTGTATGCATAGCACCAATTTATGTTTTGCTGACAATGTGGCTTAACTTAAAGACAGGGTATGAATATTTTTGATACAGTGAAGTTTGATTTCGTTTCTACAACCTACAGATGCATCGTGCAAAATGGCTTGCGACTGAAATGCTGCCACTCAAAATGCCAAGTGCCTACAAGCTGAAGAAAGATTGAAAACACAGGAGAAAGTGAATCTCGAACATCGCTATTCTTCTTAAAACATCTGTGTGTGTGTGTGTGTGTGTGTGTGTGTGTGTGTGTGTGTGTGGGGGGGGGGTGATAAGCAAACTGAAATCACCATACATTGGAGAAAAGGGAATATTCTGAGAAATGGCATCTCAGGCAGTCCAATCTTTTCGCCATTTAGTCTCTGTGTTTCGGATACTGCGGTGGTGGTGCTGCAGTAGCGTTGTCGCCTCACAGTAAGACGTTGTCCTGTTCGATTCTCAGCTAAAGCGCCTTGTGTGTGGAGACATGCGTGAATGGACGTACCTTCGTTGAAGGTTGTGCATCAGGCTGGCAACTCGGTACATAAAAATCTACTGCCAATCATTAGCGGACCGGAGTTCTGCTGTGGTGAAAATCCGAAAGATACAACAAGTCTCTGTGTTTCAGAACTCGCTATAATAGGTTCAGACATTTGAAATGGTTACAGTGTAAAAATTCATCAACTCCTATCTTTTTTACTATACATGGACATACAGGAATAGAGGCATATCTGCCTAGTAGGCCTTCATGTTTAAGGGGAAAAACAATATAGAAAATATACATACCTAGACTGCATGAGCAGAAAAGTGCTCAGGACTTCATTTAGCCTACTCATTCTCTTTCTGGTCACCTTCATGCAAACCATAAAGTCATAGTTATTAGCCATATAGGATTAATTACTTTTATTTAGTTAGCCTTTGTTGACCAGGTGAGTCCCACTAGGCAGGCAGCCACTTTTCACGAGAGACTTGTAGTGGTATTCATACGAACTAGGGGAAATTTGGCCATGACATCAGTGAGCTTCCAGTATCTTTTATATCCACATTAACTACTCAGGTAGATGGGAACTTGGTTTAATGTTACACCTGAAGAACAACACAATCAGGAGTGCAACACCTCCTAATACTACACTGCATTATCATTAATGGTAAATGTAGCCATTCAGCAGGGGTGTGAGTAGAACCCACAGCTTTCTGAGCACAAGGGGTGAGTGTGCTACCTGATGAGCCTCTGGTATTACCACCATCACCTCTGCCTTTTTATTTGTGGGCCTTCAGTTAGCTTACTCTGTTTCTGTTGTTACTTAAGTCATATGGCAGGTTTATTTTGCAATGCCTTTGCATGTAACCACTTCTCTTCCTTTGTCGTTTATTATTCATGGAAAAAAAATGCAATTTTCCTAAACTTCTTTGTAATATTTAAACTGAAGTGCAGTACTCAGGGCCATTAAATACATTATTTTTCAACAAACCAATCCCCATCATTTGCCTGCCATTCCATTGTGAAACTATAAAACTAATAATTTGTAGAATTCAGCATGCTAATTATCATCTGTAATATGTGTAGGTCATACAAACCGTTCTTTGATTGTCTGCCCATATAAATATTAAAATCTGGTTGCCTTCCTCATGCAGCCTCCTGTCCTGCCAGTTGCTTTTGAACTGGAATCATTGTTTTTTCTTTTGTCAGCTTGCATGCTTGCTTGGTTGAAGGGGCATCTTTGAAGTCTTCCACCGCTTGCAGAAAGGCCATGAGTACAATCAGTGTAGTTTTTATGCCTGAAGCAAAAAAACTGAAAGTGCTTTGTTAAGACACTCTCATGTTTAATAATGTGCGCATGACGACAGAGTCATTTATACTGCTCACATATTTGCCTGTTATAGACATTTCTGTTGAAATAGTCATGTTGTTCTTTATTGGATAAAAAGGTCCATTCTTTTGTTTGCAGGACTGGCCTTACTTTGCAGTTGGAATGTGAGCAAGTCATGTAGTAAGAGAACTTGTCTTTAAAGTACTGAGATATGACATACTGTCATTTAAGGATCTGAATGGGTTGTGTAAATCTTTTGTATCTATTTCAGTTCCTTATGGAATATTATTTCATACACACTTCTGCCTTTGAATGCAGTTCAAGATGTCATGTCTCATTTGAGATTTCAAGATCAAATACATTTTGCAGAGTCAAACTACTAATGCCAAATGAAGCAGGCCATTTTCTGAGGACTTAAGGTCTGAGAAGAATGTACTAATTAACTAAGTCTAAGTATGATTGTTGAACATCTCTGTTGATGGCAGGGGGTTGAAGAAGCTGCAGGATGCACTCTCATTTCATCACATTTGCTTTTGCTAAAGGGATCAAACACTAGTTGCATTCCTACATGGTTACAGCAGTTCCCAAGCTTTCAGCAAAACCTAAGATGTTATTTTTTTCAGTTTGAAAACCAGGCAAGTGGACTGGTCAACAGACCTTTTTATTGAAGCAGTAAAAACAAAAGATGTGGGTCATATCTCAAGAAGAAATTGGGAAAGCACACCAGTAATTTTCTATCGATGTATGAAACAACAATTACTAGTGAATACACTTTTAAGTATTCCATAAATTATTTGTATAGTCTGTTTATGTTTATGTTTAAAAGAAATCATATGGCACCCTTAGGGATGAGACAGAGAATTCCAGTAATATCTCACATACTAAAAATTTTACAAAGGCGTGAAAGGTTCAGACATATAAATATACCTTGCCAGTACTTTCAAAATTGTTAGCAAGGTTATTTTTCATTATAAAAGCTACTGTTAGTGAAAATGAATGGATAGATATGAAAATAGATTGGAGTGATCCAGCACTATTTTCAGCTGGCGTGTTTTCTTACCCAATTACTTGCCTTCCTAAGTACCAATATATACTGGAGAATGTTACTGAAGAAAGTAAAAATCATCACTATCATAATGTGACATTACCATCTGGCAGTTTAGTGTAGAGGAACAAGGCTATACGTTGCTATTACGCTTCATCTTGTTGAGTTTGACTCTATCGGTCTCCGTTTGTCTCTTGTGTGACTCAGACCAAGTCACTTACCAGACAGTGCTTCCAGACCACCTCTAAAAAGAAGCACTTGTGCAGAATGGAGTTTCTGGATTAAGCAATAACTAAAATAAATAAATAAAGTAAAACCTGACCAAAACCCGAGAGAATGTTCTGATAACGTTACTTTCAGGAAATTATTTAAGAGGTAAGTATTATTAAGCTTAACATAACTGGCTAACAACTTTCTTTCATGAGCAAGGGTCAAAATCTTACATTAGCTGCAGTTTCTATTCTGAAACTATGTAATATTTCTACGGATCTAAGAAACCTTTAGTAAGCATATGCTCAGTGATAAACGTACTGAATCTGGCTCGAGTGTTGACAATGACTCTCTTGGACACTACCGTTAGAAGATGAATGCATCACATTTAAGCAGAGTGAGTGCAAGTTTAAAGTTAGTTGTAGCAGCTAGAAAATGGGAATGACCTGAAGAAACCGCATATAATTAAATCCCAGTTCTAGAGCTTTGATTGCTAAGGCATGCTGGTTATTGGTGATTGGCCACTTTTTTCCGCAGAATTCTATTGAAGAATTACAGTGAGCAATGGTAAACTGACTTTCAAATTCATCAATCTGTTAAAAAAAGAAGAATGGTGCATAAATAAAATGTCATGTTAACAGAATACCGAAGGTACAATAATCTGTGCCATTAACAGTAAAAGAAAAAAAAAGTCAGTGTTACATCACTGTTTAAAATATTCTCTAGTTTTTGTAAGGCTTCTGAATCCTGCTTGTGGGAAATACAGCTCCACTTCTTTAAAAATAAAAATTCAGAGGTCACTCAACCTTTGGAATAAGAGAATTCACCTTTACCTCTAATGTGTAGCAGCCTGAAAGTTTATTGTAGCAAGCCTTGATGTTAGTGCACATCAAAGCATTTGCAAAAATGTAAAGATACACAATGTGCCTTCAACAGAGCCATAAGCTGTGTGTTCTCTATTGTTAATAGCTGTAGTCCAGCAGTATGTTGCTTCATGACTCTGTTCATACTTTGTACCGGTAACACAAGCTCACGACACACTTGATCACTGCCAGTTGATCGAAAAAGCAAGTGCTCTAACGCCTATTAGCATGATCATACTTGACTATTAAGCCATTTCAACACCCAGCCCTGTTGAACTGTATTTCCCTATTAGAGACCAAACTCTAATCCTAAAAACTCCCACCCAGTTCTTAAACAGATTTCTCATTCCCTAACATTAAAACTTCACTCCCCCCTCCCTAAACCTAAAATCCATGACTGCTTCCCTAAACCTAAAACACCCATTCCCCTCCTTAAACCAAAAATTCTCTGATTGCTCACTAACCCTAAACTCCCTTCCTGCTTCCTAAACCTAAAACCCTTCCACTCCCTAACCCAGAAACTCCCTTCTAGCTTGCTAACCCTAAAATCACCCCCAATGCCCTCCCTATGGCTGCTGTACTTACCTCCCTCAAACTCAAATAATGTGTTCAGGGAAGGTGTATCAGCTGCTTGCATGAACTCATACTGGAGTTGAGTGAGCAACAATTTGTACAAGATACAAGATGCTTGATTCCCTGGTTTTGAGACTGCGGTCTTTCTTCACATGGGACTCAAGCGCTTGTAGTAGAACCTACCTTACATTCAAAGGTATACTTCATGCTGAAGGTCTCACTGTTAGCTATTCTAATACCTTTAACAACTGACACTTTGCAATAACAACCATTTTCTCACCAAACTCTGTACATGGTTAATAGCAATATTAAATTCCAGTTATCAGAACTGTGTAAGTTAATGTTCAGCAAGCTTTAGAATGCGGAGGCTTTTACATTCCACTCTCCTTACCACCCAAACACACACACATACACACACACACACACACACACACACACACACACACACACACACACACACACACACACACACCAAAATATCTAAGGAAAAGTATTCAGAAGCTGTCACAGCAAATTCCTTTACCAGCAATCAGACACTATAAGGTCTTCCTAACAAAATTTGTACATTTTTTAAATACTTACCAACATATAAACATCAGTGCATCAGTTTTGTTTTTCAAATTATGAATGATTTCTTATAACAGATAGATGTTGTTATTTGGGATAAATATTTCAAGTTACACAACTGTCTCAATTTTGCAGACATCTATTCTTTCACCCCATTCATACATCCTTCAGATCCTGAGAGAATTTTGACTTTAACTTAAGCATATAAAAACATCACCTTTTTAGTCCCAAGACCTGAAATTTTGAACACTATTCCCAGTGCCATGACCTAACTTTTGTCTTATTCACCTTTCTGCTCTACCCTTACAACTACTTTTTGAGAAAAAATCATCTTCAGCTATAAGGGCAAAATCCCCTAAGTTTGCATTAAAGGTAGAACATGTTTTGCAATGTGTCTGCATGTTGCTGTGCCACACAAAAATGCCCAGTAATTAATCTGAGTTTGACTGTTCCTCTTGAACTGTTTGAAGAAGCTCAATTGATGTCAGTGTCTGGTACCTCTCTGAGGACTGGTTGGAATCCATTCAGCTGGTTTGCAATTGTTAACATAAAATAACTGGAGGTACTGATTTTGATCAGCTTTGCAATCTTTATGTTAAAATTGCCTGCTTTGCACTTGACAACTACTTGACAACTATAACTGGTTTTCAGCAGAAAATGGAGTCCAGGGGCTCAATCCAATGACCTATGGAAAATAAAATAGTACAAACAAATTATGCTAGCAAACAAGTTATAGGTGTGGGTAAGAGCATCTTGAAATCCATACCTACTAATAATTTATGAGACTACAGGAAGCAAGAAATTCACTGTCCATACTACCGTCTCCTAAAAATGGTTATGTTTATTTAAGACCATTTGAATAGGAACTCTGTCAACCCTGCTATGTCTGCCTCCAATCCATGCATGCACAGTTTCATGATACCACTCTAACACATTGTAAGTATTTGTGTTGAGTAGACTTCAATCAGCATCTGACACTGACCCACTTCTTTGTATTTCTATTTTGTTATAGTTCTGCAATCTTCTTATTTCACTATTTTATTTTTTTTTTGTGTATTTACTTGCCCAAGTATAAGCAGCATGTGGCTTTGCCATAATGTGGTGATCTCCTTACTCAATAATAGGTATAGCATTTGGTATATCAGGATCCATGGCACAGCTAGCTACCTGGCTGTGTGAACATTGGTTCCAGGTGATGGGCACTGTTGATATGACATACCAATCCAATGTTTAAAATGGGAAAAAATGAGCTGATGCCAATGCTGATTTGGTATATTAAGTGGAAGAACTGATAACCCAGAGATTGCAAGTGTGATGCCAGCTTCATTGGTAGGTATTTCAGACTGTGCTACATAAAAGGAAATTAGAGATTATGTGATTCATATTCTATACTGAATAATATGCCAGTTTTTAAAAATAAACTCTAGCCAGTAATATCTTCATTTTTAAGATTAACTTCTCACTGCATATTTGTAATAGCATTTAAAAATACAGCATATAATTTATGACGCAGTAGGTACTTTGTTGGATATCTGTTTATGCATTTTTTCAACCAGTTATTGTTTAAATATAACATTTGTACTCATTATATATTTTTTTATCATTATTTATTTTGAATGAGTATCTGGCAACATACTAATCATAACTGCAATGAATGAGAAACACTAAAAAATAATGAATGGAACCCATTACTACAATTACAAAATGAATATGCAAAAAATAAATGTCAAACATTATTGTTACTGGTGGAGTTAGGAATTGGATTTGTGTTAGTGTTATGGTTGGGGTTAGCATCAGGCTTAAGGATATAGAGAGTATGCATAATTAAGTCTGGAATAGAGTCTTCACCTCCTCCACTACCTCTACTTATATGTATCACAGGAATACTTCCTTCCTGTATTGGAAAACAATAAGCTTCAGATGTATACATCATTAGATGTCCACATGTCCACGAATAATGTGATGCTGTAAAATGCTCTATTGAAGATCAATAGAATATTTTTTTTTAGTGTCACAGAATGTATTAGTTTACACTATGACCTGTAATGTCATTGATTTCTTCACATCAAAAAACTACAGTGCTGATCCTTCACTTGATAACTGTTTAAGCCTTTTAAACCTGTTTTCTTCCTCTGTACTGCAATACCATGCCACCAGGATCCTCTGTACTGCAATACCATGCCACCAGGAGTCTTCATGTATTTTTAGCATCTCTCTTAACTGTCTCACTCAATGCTTCAACTCCTCCCTCTCAGTAATGGGCATATTGACAGGACTTCTATATATATTAAATAAGGAATAGTTGTTGGACCCCCCCACCCCCGCTTCCATCCAAGGCCTAATTTTGATGTTAGCAAGAGTGTGTGGGCTCACCCTTTATGCATTATGAGCCCACTTTGATCCTCATGGAATTCCAAACAAACAGACAAGAAGTAATTTTTGGAACACCCTTCCCTTCCATTCAAGGTCTACACTCTGTATCAGCATGTGTCGGTCTAGACCCTCTCCCCTTGGTCCATTATAAGTTCAATTTAGCTTTTAAGGAATTCCCAGAAAGTAAAAAGTGCTCTGGAACTCTATTTTCCCCTTCTGTGAAAACCCAGAGGTACACATTTTTTCCTTACATAGGTTCATAGGTTCATAGATTCATAGGTTTATACTAGGCTATCTGCCCTAAGGCATTTATAAGCCTAGCCCAAATTTTTGTGGCTTACGCCACCCCTTATATGAAAAAATACTGTGCCCATTAGTTTGTTGTGCCTCTGTCCAGCAGTGACACAGAGATGATTTCCGGGATAAACCTACGATCTCCCATCCACAGGTCAAGATTTCTCTTGAACAGAGCCAGCGAGGTGCTCTGCCTCACATGGACCGGGATTTTATTCCACAGCATAGGGAGTCTCTGAGTGATAAATCTATCCCTCCAGCACATCCTATTTATATCCGTGCTAAGGTTCAAGTTGCTTGCTCTAGTGGTTTTGGTGGATTTGGATTTTTTGAGGTGGAGCATGTCCATTAATTCCGGGTTGGACATGGCCTTGTATGTCAGGCACATGTCACCTCTGAGCAGATGGTATGCAACTGAATAGAGCTGGAGTTTCGTCAATCTGGCAGCATATGACAGATTTTGGAGTCACTTTATCCTTTTGGTGAGGAACTTTTGGGGTCTCTCCAATTGCTGCAGATGTCGGGTGAGATACATCCCAAATGGGGCATTGTACTCGATCATTGGTCTGATAAGTGAAGAGTACAGGGGAACAATGACCTCACTAGATCTGGATGTGAATCCCTTCATGATCAGGTGGGCAATGTAGAAGGTCTTTCTAACCACTTTAGCAATGTGAGTGTCAAAAGAAAGGCCACTGTCAACCTGGGTCCCCAGGTCCCTGATAACCTCTTCTGTGCTTAGTGGACTGCCACCTATATGGTAGCTTGGGGTTACCTTTGTTTTTCCCAAAGGGTATGACTATACATTTTTGGTGTTTAACTTCAGGCCATGGCTCTGGCACCAGCTATCTGTTTCCGTGAGTCCCTTCTGAAGGATATCTGTGTCCGATGCATCTTTCCACTATGGCTTCAGTTTGCAGTCGCCAGCAAACTTTGTCAGCCAAAGTCCTCCCATGTTGGCCTGTACTTCTGAGAAGTAGATGCCAACAATAGGGGCCAAGGACCGAGACCTGTGGGACACCACTTGTGACCGCTTGGACTCTGACATAGCGCCAGCAACTCTAACCCTGTGGGTTCTGTCCTTAAGCCAGTTTGCAACCCATCTTGTGACATATGGGTTTACATTTAAGCTGGTAGTTTTTCTACAATACCCGAGTGGGGTATTGTGTCAAAGCCTTGCAAGGTCAAGGTAGGCTGTATGGACTGCCTTTCCCTCATCAATGGCCTTGGTGACTGTTTCAAGAAGTCGACCAAGTTCAAAAGGCATGATCTGCCCTTGACGTAAGCTAAACTGGGTCGGGTCCAATGTCTGCAAGTCCCCTATATCTTTGTTTATGAGCTCCATTATGATCCTCTCCATAGCTTTGCAGACTAGACTTGTTAAGCTTATGGGGCGGTAATTATCAGGGTCTGTAGAGGCACCGCCTTTGTGGAGTGGGACCACAGTTGCCATACGCCACTCCTTGGGCACGTATCCTGTGGTAAGGCTGAGATTAAACAGCTGCCTTATGTGCGGGTTTAATTCCTCATTTAGCTTGTGTAGCACACAGCCGGGGACACCATCCAGTCCCATTGATGCTGTGTTTTTAGCTTTAGAGAGAGCAGCTTTCACCCAAGCATTTGAGATGTCTGGGAGGCTACACTCCGCTGGGATAGTTATCTCTCCTTTAGGGGAGAGGGGTGAGTTTGCACTGTACCTGTCTGCCATTATGTTGGCAATGTCTGTGGGTTCAGTGATTTTGTATCATTTTGGACTAATTCTGAGCATATCTGGGAGTTTCCACCCAGGTTCCTAACATAGCTGAAAAAGGCCTTATGATTGTCCTTGAATCCATGGCAATTTTTCTCTCAAAATTGGCCTTAGTTGATTTTATAAGTGCTCGTATTTTTTTACTAATAATGATCAGGGGTGACTTCCTTTTATGGATTTTGTTCTATCATGTAATAGCTTTCTCCTCTTATTGTAAAGTTTGTTAATGGCCGGGTCCACCAGACTGGACGCTTGCCCTTGTGGAAAGAGTCTTAGTTTTATTTGGGATTGCCTGATCCATGCAGTCCTGGAGGTGTTCATAGAAGGCATTTGTAAGGGCTTCCGCAGCTTGGTTGTGGTTTCCACTGGCTCAGGTGCCTTGAAGCATACCACACCAGTCTTGAGTAGTGTGGAGTTTGCTTTAGAGGAGTTCTTCACTGTGCTCTTTTGTTTGGGGTGGGGGCGGATGAATTTCCAGTGAGATTAGTTTATGATCAGATCTCACCAATGAGGGATATAAACCATCCCCTTAGCATTTTGTCCCCATGTTTGTGATAATGAGATCTAGTATATTTTCTCCTCTCGTGGGAACAGTGACTAGCTGTTCCATGGCATTTGAATTTATGAACCCAGGAACCATTGGGCTAGAAAGTTAGGGCTTGAGTAATGTACCCAGTCTATATTCGGGTAGTTGAAGTCACCCAATATGATGGTGTTTGGAGATACATTTATACCCTCCAGTGTCTTCAGGAAGGCTGTGTGGGGTTCCTGAGTTTGAGAGGGTGGCCTGTAGCATGCTACACTTTGTAGAGCAGTTTTCCGTATGGTTAGTTGCACCTGGATGGTTTCCAAGCTTGCATTGCCACCAACCTGGAGGTGTGGGTATCCTTTATGAATATGGATACACCCTCCTTTTGTGGTGTGGTCCGGGTTTTGGGGCTGGAACGCATGATATGAGGTAAAACCTAATAGTGCCGGGTGCTCTCAGGAGCCTTGAACCAGGTTTCAGTTACAGCACAGACATCGATGTTCTCCATACTGAGAAGGGCCTCGAAAAGGTGCATTTTGAGATTTAGACTTCTGGCATTAAGCAGCATTACCCTCAGTTTCTTCCCATTTTGTTTTCTAGGGTGGTAGGTTTAGAATTTGAGCCTTGTCTAAAAAGGCACTATGGGGTGGCAAGAGCCTTAGCCAATATCCGGAATCCCAGGGTGACAGGTGCAAGCCGCCCCTTAAGAAGCAGCGTGGCTTGTCAAGCATGTCATCCCAGGCAGACAGACACTGGATCCCCTTTGAATGACACCAGACATTAAGCCAATTGTTAAAGCTGATCATCTTGTCTCTATATTGTGGCATCATTCTTGGTGAAGGAAGGATACTGCTCAGGGTCAGGGTCATACCTGCCTGGGCTACATAATCAGAGAGCTCCTCTATGTCTCTTTTCATGTAGTCCAGGGAGGTACGTCTCAGGTCGTTCACACCAGCATGGACAATTACTGTGTCATATTTGTACTTGCCGTGGAGTGACCCGAGTGCTTGTGTTATGTGGCGGATTCTAGCCTCGATAGGCAGCTTACTGTGACCCTCTCCTTGTTCAGCCTGGTGAGTGGGACGTCAGTGTGTCTGACTATGGAGTCACCTCTGACAAGTATGTTTGGTGTTGTATTTGGCCTTAAGGGCTGTGACTGCTTTGCACACTGCTTTTGTGGTTTATGTGTTGCTTGTGGGGTGTCTTGAGGTAGCAGTTGTTTGGGTGTCTGCTTTGGAGGCCTTTGCTGTTTAGGTAAATTTTTACTCAGAGCCTCCGAGTATGTCTTTGTGTGTTTATGTGTTTGATTCAGTGGTGTGGTAGCATTATGTGAGGCTGGTTTTGTGGTGTGTGTGTAGTTGCCTTCTCCTCCTGTCTGGTCTTGCCAGTCCTGAGTTGAGAGAGCTCAGCCTCCAGTTTGGCTAAATAGCTGCATCTCTCGCAAGTATTTGTGTTATGTGAGAGGAGGAGAAGGTTGTCTGTGTACATAAGGCAGTTATAACATTGCCTCAAGATTCCCAGATTCACCAGCTGGATCGGAGAGGAGATTGACAACTGACCTTTGGACATGCTAGAATAATATTGGGAATTCCTTAATAATTGAAAACAAGGGCCAGTGGGGAGTGAGGGTGTAGTGCTTTTAATTTTTAGTGCTGACTTATATAATTGCTTTAGTGAGCAAGTGCCAGGTAACTTGCGTGCAATGTGTTACAAGTAACTAAATGCAAAAACGACAAACAGTAACTTTCAAGTGAAACAAGGAACTAGTACAGTAAGCAATGCAGATATCACTAGTGATCCACAGAAGCGCTGAGAAGCCGCGTATTAGGTGGAATTAGCTTCCAGGGAAATAACAAGCAAACAAACAACAAGCATATAAACAAAGCTAGATTCAGCAGGCCTGGATCTAGTCTATGCTAGAGCAAACAAGGTGTACCAATTTCAGTAAGATACAGTTCAAATATTCATGTACTCATTTCTCTAATTTACCCCTACAGCACCCTGCAATCCTACTTTACCTTCCTTTTATAACCCTGTGTACTCTTTCTGCCTGTAGCAAAGTAGCCCATTTTAGATAGCATTCTAAAGTGGTATTACTATTATCTCTAATAACATCTGTGATTAATTGTATTACTAGAAATCATAACCCTCTCATTTCCTGTCACTTCTGGTGTGGTTCAGGAGTCTCCCGGCTACATACTTCTACAGTATTTGAGGGACTTTAATCTAGCTATATAATATCTGCACTGCAGTTTAACATTAGGCAGCTTTCTTGCACTGCAAAGTAATGATTGCATTTGATGGAGTTACTGCATTAGACTGAACCCATCTGCAGTCTTGCTTTGCTCTTCATACTACTCTATTTTCATCCACCCCCACATCATTACACTTGAACTCCAAGAGTCATGCGCTCATAACATTTACCCTGTCTCTGTTCCCCATATTATTAGAATTTACCTAATTTCCATACCATATCATTATATTTATAGTCCAATAACAAAGCCATCATCTCCTTTTAATCCCCTCCATTCTCACCACAATTACTTACTCCTTTTTCAGTCATTAAAATAACTTCTTATTCTCAACCAATCATGAGCAATTAGTCCCGACCAATCATACCATACAACTTTCTTACTCTACTATAGCTCTACAACTCCAAAACTACTTTTAGCCCCCACAACTGTCTGTCAGCTCTTTCTGTGCCACTCTTTAACTTTCTTAACTATTTTTCACCACAATATCTACATAAATTCATAAATTCCAATGCCCTGGATCAACTAATCCATTGTCCCACCAAGGGCTCCAATATCCTAGACCTGGTCATTGCCAACATGGGAGATAGATGTTCCACACAAGTGGTCACCTCCTTATTGGTCAGGTCTGACCATAAGCAAATTACCTTTGAAATCCACATCCCATTCCCACCCCCCCAGTAAGGAAACCTCTGTAAAAAAAACTTCTCCAAAGCCAACTTCATGCTACTCAAGTCAGAAGTGACAAACTTCATGACAGCCACGCAGATGGGATCTGAAAGTTCAACTGCTTAATCCTACACTTAGGCTCTGTATGAGCACATCCATGCATGAATCATGCCATCCCAAATAGAACCAAGACACTCTCCTCCAAATAAAATGAAGCCAATCTGGTGGTCCCCTGCCATAAACAAACTATACAATGGAAGAAAGAAACTGTTGCAGAAAAGAGGAAAATCCAAGGATGCAAAAAACTCCCTTACCAGCCTTGGTAAGTAGCTGAGATCCCTCATAAAATTCTCCAAAGCTAGTTATGAAAATAAAATTGACAAAGGTTCCAAAGACAACCACAAGGCATTCTATAGTTATGTCAGGAATCTAAATGGCAATGCTCAGATATGTTCTGAGCTACAACAGAATGGCATTAAATATACTGATCCCAAGGATATTGCCAATAACCTGGGAGATCGATTTAGTGCCAACTTCACCCTTCTCTCATCCCCTAAAGGGCCCATCTCAGTACCAAAAGTTTGCCAAATTTCATTAATCACGATCACACAGATAGAAACCGCACTCTCCAAAGCTAAGAATATAGCATCCATGGCACCAGATGATTTCCCGGGCTGTGTACTACATGAACTGCAAAATGAACTGGCACCTCACCTAAGTGTCATGTTTAATCATAGCCTCACCTCAGGCTTCTTGCCTACTGAGTGGTGCACAGCTACAGTTATCCCACTCCACAAGGGGGGGATCCACCTTGGATACCGGGAACTACCGTCCCATCAATCTGATGAGCCTGATCTGCAAGGGCATGGAATGCATTATCATGGAACTTATAAACAAAGACATTGGCAACCTTCAAACACTGGACCCCACTCAATTTTGGTTTGTGAAGGGGCGTCGCAATCTCCTGAACCCTGATTGATTCTTTTGAATCAGTCTCCAGAGCTGATGAGAGGAGTAGTAGGTCCACTATCTGACCTCTGACCTCTCCAGGCCTTTGACCACCATCCCCACTCTGGAATCATGAATAAACCACAAGCTGAGGCATAAATCCTTACATCACTCAATGGGTTTGCCATCTGGCTTACTGACAGAACCAGACTGACTAAGTAAGTGACTCAAATCTAGCTCCAGACAAGAGTACCCCAGGTTCAGTCCTGGGAGTGGGACCCACTCTTGTTTGGCATCTACATCTCTGAAGTACAGGCCAACAGTAAGGGGACTCTAGTTAACTCTAGCTAACAAATCATGGAACTTATAAAACAAAGACATTGGCAACCTTCAAACACTGACCCACTCAATTTTGGTTTGTGAAGGGCCCATCTTGTCTCCTGAACCTGATTGACTTCTTTTTTGAATCAGTCTCCAGAGCTGTGGATGAGGGTAAGGCGGTCCACACAGCCTATCTGGACTCCTCTCCAAGGCCTTTTGACACCATCCCCCACTCTAAATCATAGATAAACCTACCTAAGCTGGGCATAACCTTACATCACTCAATGGTTGTACATTCATTGACAGAACCCAGACTATAAAAGTAGCTGGACCAAATCTAGCTCCTGCATTTCAAGGGAATAAGTGGAGGCAATTCTCAGGGTTCTCCTAGTCCCTGGGAGTGGGACCACCTTGCCTGGCATCTACATCTCTGAAGTGCTTTCAGGCCAAATTAGCAAGGGACTCTAGGCTAACAAAGTTCGCAGAGATGACTGCAAACCGGGGAGCCATTACTGAATCCCCGAAATGATGTGAAATTCAACAAAGCGGGCCTTACAGAAACAGCCAGAGTAAGATGTTCTGTAAGGTAATAAAGGTTATAACCTGTACAAGCATTACAAAACAGAATATGACATGAACAACTGTTGAACATGCTGTCACTTGTTTCATAATTAACTAAACGTACTTGTTTTAGGTACAGCCACAAAGAACTCTATGTTAATCCCCCTGACTTCATGCACTCCAACAGAATTTTACCTTGTTTCTTACCTCTCATCTTGTCTCCTGTCAATCAACACTACTCACTCCCTATTCTGCTTCTTGGCAATAGTGCATAAAGCGGTCACCAACCTGTTGGAAAACTTGAACAAAACTAGCCTTAACCCCAATGCCATGCATCCTTCACTTACACATTTGGTAATAGCCTTTATCTTAAAATCTCTTCCATATATACACAATCTTTCATTGGCATTGCCCTTCCAGAGTGTAAGTGCAACCTAATTTTATGCATCTCTAAGTTTTCTATATCTTCATTATTATAAGACTTCATCCCTATATCTATCTTATGGCTGTTAGCTAAAATATTTAAGAAAATCCTATCTAACCAAATATTTGACTTCATAAATAAATATGGACCTGTAACTGGCATTCGGCATGATTTTTAGTTAATCAAAATAACCACCAAGTGGGCTAAAAGTTCACCAATAACTCCAAATCCAGCCCAACAAAAAAGGTGAAGCAAGAAAGCTCTGAGAAGATTTTATGACCAAACATTTAATGCACAGACACCATAAATGCTCACAAGAATACATTTTCGTTTAACATACACTTCATCTGATGAAGTTGGAATGATTTTTAGTTAGATATAATATAAATCACTGCCTGTGTCTTTGTGTTTTCTGCAATAAACTCCCTCATTGATAAACTGTACACTCCCATGGAAAGAAACCATTGTGCAGGTATAATATTCATAGACATAAAATAAACATTGGAGACTGTTACCCGTAAGTTAATCATATATGGACTACAAATCCTAGGTTTCAGATGCACTACACTTTTTGATTCTTTGTCTGAATAAGACAGAGAATCTCAACCATCAGTGATCCAGATAGCACTCTGGAACCTTGCTCATGTATGCTAACCCTAAACCTGTTCCTGCCCCTAACCCTTACTCCACATATTAACTTATGAAAACCCTTTCCTTAATAGTATCATTATTCAGACAAATTTGGTTGGGGACATTGTTAGGATTTGGATTTAGTGATCGAAAAGTAAACAATTTCTTGACTTTTTCAACTGGTTTTCATATTTTTTGTTCAGCTTTATTGTTGCTTTATGCAGTTTGATAAAATGCTATCTAATCATATATGGATGTCTGATACTATTTTGAGCAGCACGTTGTTCAACAGTGTGTTTGGCTTGTGCAATATGTCGAATGCACTCCATGCCTAATAAATTTGATGTCAATAGCTAGAAGTAGGAATGCTGATGTGTAGAGTAAGTGGATTGGGAGGGTATGCGAGTGTGTGCGTTTTAGGGTAACTGTAAGGGACAGGGAAGGGGATAGATTTAATTGTGTGTGTGTGTGTGTGTGTGTGTGTGTGTGTGTGTGTGTGTGTGTGTGTGCCTGTGTGTTGGTTAGGGTTATAGAAGGGTTAGGTAAGATGTTAGATTTAACTGTGTGTGCAGATGCATACGTGTGTGTTAAGAGTTTCCTGGTTAGGGTTAGAATATGAGTTAGGTAAGGAGATAGATTTAGAGAAGTGTGCGTGCGTGTGTTTTTGTAAAAGTTTCATCATGTGACTGAGTTTGTCAAATACAATGTGTTAGATAGAGAGGCAGTGATGTTTTGTATCTGAGTTTTCTTACTTTAGGGTTAGAATTAGGATAAGGTTAGGGGAGACATTCAATATTGTGCATGTTTTGTCATACATGTGCATGTGTCAGAGTGTTTAGATAAGTGGTACAGCTAGGGAAAAGGATTTTTGTAGATTAACATGTAGGGTTATGAGTAGAGACAAGGTTTTGGTTAGCATGCATAAGTAATGTGAGTTTCATATATATATATATATATATATATATATATATATATATATATATATGTGTATATATATATATATATATATATATATATATATATATATATATATATATATATATATAAAGAGAGAGAGATGCACATATATGTCAGCACATATCTGTACATATGTATATGTATATGTGTGTGTGTGTATGTGTAGAATTAAACAGCTATGTGCAAATTAGCAATATTACATTATATACCAAATGTATGTGAATTTAAAGTACTTTCACAGAGGTCTACAGAGGTAGACGATTCATGGTGTTAGTAGTTCCGTTTAAACACAAGTCAGTCAAGAGGAACAACTGAGTACAGTGCCTGTGGTGTGTTCCTGAAACTATCACATTTACATTCCTGTAAGAGATGAGTTTTCAGCTTCTTTTTAAAGCAAGAAGTGTGCCCTGGCCTGCAGTTTTCATTGGTAATTTATTCTATGTGGTGTAAGCAATCTTAAAGTTTATTTTTTTACAGATAACTAGAGAACATGATAGTCTCAACAGCGCCTTCCTGACCTCTTAGTGCACAGGGAATACAATGTAAATGAACTGTGTTTTAAGAGGTAATCATTTTTGTTGAGTAATATATTGGCTATGGAACTGAGTATGAATAGCAACTAGCTTTCTTACAGTAATACAACGGTGTTCTGACATCATATATATGCAAAATGTTCAGATTTTATTTTCTACCATGTTTATTCATCTGCAATAAAGTAGTCATATGAGGAGAAAGCTATTAATACTTTGCAATAAAGCAGCGATATAGTGAAAGAGCAGCATGTCTAAAGGAAGCATGCATTCCAGTCTGATGGGTACATTGACTTACACCGACCTTCTAGATTAAGCATGACAATATACAAGCTGTTCAGAGTGACACTCAAAGAAAAGTGTTTGAAGTATAACTCACCAATATCTCTTTTGTAGTGTAATTGGAAGTAAGGTTCCTTCTGGATCTATAATACTTAAAATATAGGAAGATTGTAGTCTTTTTTTTTTTTTTTGTGGTGTCGAATAACATAACTGTTGACGTTTGTGGGTTAAAAGGCAATATGTTGTTTAGTAGCCAATTCGGAATTATGCTGAAGCCTTTTGAAGTTCATTGTTTGTTGAATGGGAAGATTTCTGTTTTGGCTTGAGTGAAGACTATATCATCTGATTACACAATGTATTTTATTTTGGGAAGTTCATAGTGAAGGTCATTAATAAAATGGGAGAATAAAGGGACCTCAGTGCTGGGTTAAATATATCAAGTCTGATCGCTGTTTTTCATGGTATTCCCTTTTCTCCAAGGTATGCAGTCCTGGAGTTGGTCTATGTAAGCGGGGGTGGGGTCCAGGGGGCTTGCATCCTTCAAATAAGTAGCTTTAAAAGAGAACAATGATGCTCATCAATTGCTGCTCTGTTGTGTTTTCACAGTGCTTTTCGCAGTTCTGGCATTTGCACTTATGAGTCTTGGAATTACAATAAGGAGACATTTACAATAAAAGGTAATAATAATTGTAATGTGCTGTAAACAGTTGTTTGGGGGATAATAACAGGAATGCTGCTGAAAACTGTTGTAGTAGGTTAGGCAGGTATGACATTCCTTCTGTAATAGCATGTAGGGTTTTTTGACTTCGCATACTAGTGGAATTTCCCACTAGGAAGACTTGGTTGTTTAATGATTTGAAATGCTTTTCAAATATTTCAACTAAATCCAGAGCCATCCAAGCTAAGATAACAATATGTTCTTGAGTAACCATATTTGCACTTGCTTTATACACTGATCACTACTATTTTTGAGCATTTTTAAAGCATCTATTTAATTTTGTGGAAAATAAATAATAATTTCTCTCTTTGTTGGCTTTTCTAGTCTGTGTGCTTCCAAACCTCTTTGCAGCAGGGTGAGTTAGTCAGGGACTTAGTTGTTTGATAGTTGTTTGCTATTTAATCTGCATTTGAGAGCTGCTTTTGCTGTGCTTTTACATTAAGAAATTCCAGGATCAGACACTCAGACATATTGTGGCAGAAGGTGTTTATCTGGTCTCCTTGATCTGGGAAGTATAGCTGTAAGCTCTAAGTCTGATTATTTATTAGCTATAGGGCATTGTAATCAGTTGTCAAGATTTTTTTCCTCTGTGTGGATATATCCATTGGGCCACAGTGGTTAGCAGTGCCCTATATATTAACAAATGCCTAGACAGTAAAATCAAATGGCACTACCATATCATATCAGTATATAACATCCTGCCTTTAAGCCCATAAACTACTCTAGGAGAACCCTATCAGAACCAAATCCTTAATCCTAAACAGCCAACCCTATTACAGGACCAGACAACATGGATATGCAATTTCAGGATGTCTCTGTGGCAAGCTTGGAAGATTTGGGTATCTTAAGGCAATGTAGTAATTGTCTCATGTTCTCAGACAACCAGGTAATCATTAAAGAAAATAACATGTCATGCAAGAGATGTAAATACACAACTTCCTTGGAGGCAAAAATCTCACATACAAACAATGTCATCAGGAATACCCACTCAACATCCCTCACATATGCAGATTGTCTTATGCTGAGATGCTTAAAAGAAACTTTACCAAATCTCAAGACCTCCATAGCCACATAATGGCAGCAGTGCTCCTCAGCAATCACTAAAGCACACACCAATAGCAACACCAAACACCTTGCATAAACCTACACTTAATAGTTCCCCAAGTGCAAAGCCCATAAGGCAAGCATACACTTTACCTAAGTCATTGGGGACTCCATTGAGAGATATACAGACATCCCACTCACCAGGCTGGACAAGGGGAACATAACAGTTAGTCGTCTATCTGGATCCAGGATCTGTAATATCATAGAAGCACTCAAGTTACTACAGCCCGGTACCAGTATGATTCTATCATAGTCCATGTGGATGTAAATGACCTGATACCTGCCTCAATGGACTATATGAAAAGAGGCATAATAGATTCCTTGAAATGTGTGTCACATACAGGTAGAAGCCTTGTACTGAGTAGCATTCTATTGTCACCAAGGATGATGCCACAGTATGAACACATATTGATTGATTTCAATGATTGGATTAGTTTCTGGTCACTTCAGGGGGATCCAATATCTGTTAGCATGGGAGAACATGATCAAAAGTCCTGGATGCTTTGCCAAGAATGGGCTGCATCTGTCCCCGCCAGGCTTTTGAATATTGGCTAAAATGCTATTCACCCCTTAGAAAAAAAAATTGAAAAAAGCCATGTTATAATAAGGTTGGATGACTTTTGCGTAAGGGTATATAGGTCAGGGAGGGTATTGGAAGTGGTGATGACAGTGGAGTCATCTGCATACTGTATTAGGGATGATTGTGGACAGGAAGTGTAGAGGTGATTTATGAAAACGTTGAAAAGTAAGGAACCAAGAATTGATCCTTGAGGGACTCCCATCTTAATAGGGAGAAGGGGGAGAGAGAGAGGTGAACCATTTAACAGCTTGTTGTCTGTTGGATAGGTAGCTTTGAAACTAGGAAATAGTAGGAGTCAAAAGACTGAGATGAGAAAGTTTTGAAAGGAGAATAGGGTGAGAGACAGTACTGAAAGCTTTGAAGAAAGAGACAGGAGACCAGTTTGTTATTGTCTCTGGCCAGAGACAGAGGGTGTGTGAAGGAAACGAGGACTGTTGTAGTACTGTGGTCAGGACAGAAACCATGTTGTGTAGGTGAGGCTAGGTTTTCATGGATGAGGCATTCAGGGATTTGTTTATGTTCACATTTCTCAAGGGTTTTTTGATAGTGGAGATAGTATTGCTATAGATTGGTAGTTTGCTAGTTCAGTAGAGTTTCCACCTTTGTGAAGGGGTATGGTATAGAAGTGTGTCCAAAGTGAGGGAACTGTGGATTCCCTTATTGGGTGGTTTATAAGAATGGAAATGGGATAAGCAATAGAATGAGCTGCGGTCTTGAGGTTGAGTGGGGGTAGGTTGTCTTCTGATGCAGAGCAAGGTTTTAGATTTTGGAGAAGATTTTTAATGTACTTTGCAGGAACTGGTTTTAGTGTGAAGGAGTTACTGAGCTTAGAAAGAATGGTAGAATTAGAGGATTTAGTGGAAGACGTTTGAATAAGTTTAATAACTGAATCAATGAAGTAAGAGTTAAAGATGGAAGCATTCTTTTGTGGGGTATTATTAGGGCAGGTGTTAGGAGTAGAGGAGTTTCCAAGGTATAGGATTTGATTGATACTCTTCCAAATTTTTTTAGGATTCTTATTTTATGTGGTTTGGGGTTTCTGTTAAAAATTGTTGTTATCTATGTTAAGTTGTTTTTTGGTGAGGTTACATAGTTCCTTATAATTTCGGCAGTGAATGGACAGTTTAGTCCTAGTCCAGAGCTTCCAGGCATTATATCTTTTTTGTGTTAAGTTGTGTGTAGACTGGGTAAACCAGGGAGAGCATTGAGATTTGACCATTTGTGTTTGAAGGGGGGCAAGAGCATTAGGTGTGTTAAGAAATATGGTGTTAAATTGTTGAACAGCTTAATCTAGAGACTGATTAAAAAGAAATGACCAGTTAACAGATGAAAGAATGTTATTAAATGAGTCAGGTTGAAAACTGGATAGTTTTCAGCATTGTATAAGTTTATGTGGCCTGGGAAGATGAGGAGTGAATCTTTGGACACAGATGTGAGAGTGATCACTAATGGCATCAGGTAGGGATTGAGGGTTGTGATAGAGGTTAGGGCTGGAGACCTGGATCCAGTCAATGATAGATATAGAGCTGTTTTAATAGGGTCTATATCACAAAATCGATTGTTGTAAACTCCGAATACCGGAAGGCCGAACTTGGTAGTTCGAAAGTTGAGAATGTCGAAGCCGCAGAATCCCGAATTCTTTCCCAGGGAAAGAATTCAGTTGGTCATTTCTGCAGCTTCAGCATTTTCGGACCGGGTCAAGGTAAGTGTACGAACAGGTAGTGACGGACTTTAGGGTTAGGGCGCGGGTCAGGTAAATATGCGATAGTGATGGACTTTAGAGTTAGAGTGCGGGTCAGTTAAGTGTGTGGTAGTGACGGACTTTAGGGTTAGGGGCGGGTCAGGTAAGTGTGCAGTAGTGACGGACTTTAGGGTTAGGGCGCGGGTCAGGTAAGTGTGCGGTACTGACGGACTTTAGGGTTAGGGCTGGGTTAAGGATAGTGCATAGCTAGTGGTGTATGTGAGGTTTAGTGTAGGTTTTGAAGGTGTTTGGTTTGATTGTGTTATGTGTGTTTTTTGGAACAGCGAATTTTTCCCTGGGAAAAATTTGCTGTTTTGAAGTGTCAATGCTATCCGAATTCGATCTTTCAAATTCAAACTTATGGTGTTCGACATTTTGGAAATTCGATTTCGTGATATAGACCCGTTTTAATATAGTGAGTGGGAGTTGAGATAAGCTGGGTGAAGCCATATACATTTATGCTGGAGCTTGGACCACAGGACTTTAGTGATAGCCAATTGATATTTACATCACGTAGTAGGGTGCTTTCATTGGGTATGTTGTTGGTAAACCAGGAGAGGATTTGTTCTAGTGTAGGTATATTATCTCCTGGTAGTATGTATATTGCAGCAATAGTTAAAATTTTATGGTCATTGAGTTTACAGTTTGCAGTTAACAGTTCAGCAGGTTGAAAAGAAGGAGGAGGGTTAGTTAAGGGAGATAAGGTTAGATTGTTTGAGTATACTATAGCAACGCTTCCCCCTTTTTTGGTAGTTCTGTCAAGACAAAGGATGTTATAGCCTAGAGGGAGGAGTTACTTATCTGAGATATGTGATTTAAATCAAGTTTCTGAAATAGTTATTATACTGGATGAATACTGAGCTACCCAAGTCTGAAATTCACTTGCTTTATTGACAATACTGCTTAGATTAATGGAAAATAAAGGCCGATACTTTGTGGTACAGTTAAAGTACTGGAAAAACTGATTGGGATAGTAGAGAGGATGAATGAGAATTGCAATGGGGTCCAGGATTTGGATGATTATCACCAGAAAGATATAAGGCATTGCAAGGGTAGAGTAAAATAGTCTTGAATAGGTTTAATACATGGTGTTTATACTTAGTTTTAGGATGTAATGAGTTGAGTGGAGGGATTTTGATCTTGGGAAGGGCAAGGTTGGTAGTAAGAAAGAGTGTAGGGGATATTTGAGAATAGTATTGTGTTTCAGTATTCAGGGTGTAATGAATAGATGTTGGAGGGAGATGAAGTGGATTAACTTGTGTATGATATGAGGAGAGGTAAGAAAGAAAGTGAAGAGGGAGAGTAAACAGGAAAGACAGCAGCATCATGAGGGAAGAGAGATTAATGTGAGTGTAATTAATACGTAATGTTATAGAAAGGTAACAATGGGATTAGCAGGTGTTATGAATGTAGTGCAGGAGGTGTAGGAGAAAGGGATGAGAATGTGTGGGAGGGATAGCAGAGCTGCAGGACGTGTAGGAGAAAGGGATGAGAATGTGTGGGAGGGATAGCAGAGCTGCAGGACGTGTAGGAGAAAGGGATGAGAATGTGTGGGAGGGATAGCAGAGCTGCAGGACGTGTAGGAGAAAGGGATGAGAATGTGTGGGAGGGATAGCAGAGCTGCAGGAGGTGTAGGAGAAAGGGATGAGAATGTGTGGGAGGGATAGCAGAGCTGCAGGAGGTGTAGGAGAAAGGGATGAGAATGTGTGGGAGGGATAGCAGAGCTGCAGGACATGTAGGAGAAAGGGATGAGAATGTGTGGGAGGGATAGCAGAGCTGCAGGAGGTGTAGGAGAAAGGGATGAGAATGTGTGGGAGGGATAGCAGAGCTGCAGGATGTGTAGGAGAAAGGGATGAGAATGTGTGGGAGGGATAGCAGAGCTGCAGGACGTGTAGGAGAAAGGGATGAGAATGTGTGGGAGGGATAGCAGAGCTGCAGGAGGTGTCGGAGAAAGGGATGAGAATGTGTGGGAGGGATAGCAGAGCTGCAGGAGGTGTAGGAGAAAGGGATGAGAATGTGTGGGAGGGATAGCAGAGCTGCAGGACGTGTAGGAGAAAGGGATGAGAATGTGTGGGAGGGATAGCAGAGCTGCAGGAGGTGTAGGAGAAAGGGATGAGAATGTGTGGGAGGGATAGCAGAGCTGCAGGAGGTGTAGGAGAAAGGGATGAGAATGTGTGGGAGGGATAGCAGAGCTGCAGGAGGTGTAGGAGAAAGGGATGAGAATGTGTGGGAGGGATAGCAGAGCTGCAGGACGTGTAGGAGAAAGGGATGAGAATGTGTGGGAGGGATAGCAGAGCTGCAGGACGTGTAGGAGAAAGGGATGAGAATGTGTGGGAGGGATAGCAGAGCTGCAGGACGTGTAGGAGAAAGGGATGAGAATGTGAGGGAGGGATAGCAGATGTAATGAGTGACAGGGATTGGAAAGAAGGGGAGGTACTTGAAGGGGGTGGAGAAAGGGCAGTCAGCTATAAAGGTAATTGATGTAGGAGTGGGTGGGAATGGGGCTAGGGTAGGAGAGTGGAGTGAGCCCAAGTGTAGTGAGGGCGAAAGGAGTGGGCTGAGCTGCGGGAAGCAGAGAAATTTGAAGAAAAACTATCAAGAAACCCAGAAGTCTGGAGAGTGAGCGCAGGTAAAGTTAACAGAGAATGTCTAGGAAAGTGTATTTAAAAATTCAAATATCTAAGTAGAGGACCTAAACCAAAGTTAAGGAAACATAAATAGGGGAGTATACTCTTAGAATGACAAGTAAAAGTATTAATTGCAATTGGAAAAAAAAAGAGCTTATTGGCAAAGGATGACTATCGTAGAACAGTGGGCTAGGAATGGATTTACAACTGGGGGTAGGGAGTGGGCCAGTGAGAGTAGGGCGCATGCTGCAGTCTCTACTTTTAACTTTTAGTTGGAAAAAAACAGTACTTTCAACAAAACAATGGCTTTTAACAGAAGGCGTACAATGTACTTTCAGTAGTTAAAGGGCACTTAAAGATGGACTTGGCACGTTATCTAAATGTACAGAATATTTTGAAAACAAATGGTGAAAACAACTTTGGTGTCATACTGGGATGCTCAATATTTCATCTATTGGCATGTTTTGTTTATGCTACATAAGGTCATATATCCTATAGATAAGTGTTTTAGATTTATGCTGTACTGATGACTTTTTTGAGTAGGGCTAGTGTTCATATGGATATCACCAGTAAGCAAAACATTCAGTGATGTGATCGGCACTGCATAGTGCTGACATTCGTAATGGAGAATGATAGAAAGACAAGGTAAAGGCATTTTACATTTGTTAGACAAAAACCTGCATGAATGTAGGATCATGTAGAACATGCAGTGCTTCCATCAGGAGTGGATGCCAGTTTTAAGGTGAGAAGCCAGACAAGAAAAAGTGGTAGTATCATTGTTTTGTATGATTTGTGTAGAATATACAAAGTGCAGTGTACAAAAACT
The DNA here is from genome assembly GCF_019279795.1 of Protopterus annectens. NCBI lineage: Eukaryota > Metazoa > Chordata > Ceratodontiformes > Protopteridae > Protopterus > Protopterus annectens. Next base: position 1,489,086,030 of record NC_056741.1, on the reverse strand, counting down.
CAGTCCACACAGGGCAAAGGAGAGAAGAATTGAGGCCCATGGGATGCACTCATGGTGAAATGGCAGATGACATATATAAAGTAGAATGATAGACACAGTATAGCAATAGAGGAAGTAAAAGGAGGAGAGTGCAAACAGATACTGATTATTACAAGTCCTGCATAGGACAGAAGTGATATACACAGGGAGTATTGCAATGGGTCTCAGAGGGCTGTTGCTTGAAAAGTAATGTGGAGCTATTGTACAAGAGGAGAGGCTTGTTATCTGACAGTATGATTGGATTGGATGGGATGAGTGTGTTTGGAAACAGAGTGGCTAGATTAGAGTAAAGGCAGGATGAATGGGACAATTAATGAATATAAGAAATGATGCAAGGGTGCATGAGAAAGGGGCTAAAATAAAGGAACATGGAGTAAAACTCTCCTACCTGATTTGTGCAAAAAACAATCAGTGGAGGGTCTATTCAGAATACAAGATCAAACTACAAGGTAAGCCTGTAGTACAGTCCAGAATGCTACCAAATAGAAGAGAGTGAACCAAATGGTGCAGTGTCCTAAAGACAAGAGTGAGTCACGCAACTGCATGCAGCACAGCCCACTAGCTATGAATGACAATGGAGTAATATTATAACATTTTGGTATCCTTTTTGTATGGTGTGGTAGTGTTAAACACCTTCAGATGACTTTTTTATGTTTTGTCTACTGTGGTACAGTGGGCATTGGAGAAAGTGTAAGCCTGTAATTGTATTCAGTCATCTAAGAGCTATATTGAAGTGATGGTTACAATCATTCTCACAGCATGTACAAATGTACAAGAAGTACAGATAAACAACAGAGAAAGGCAAGATTAGGAAAACAGTGCACCTTACTTAACAAGAAATTAAGACATATTAAAAAAAATATTAATATTCCTCAGTCTTGAAGACAGGTCTACTGGCAGGTGAGCATTTTACATTTCAGGCAAGGTTGGGTGGTTTCTGATAAGTAGTGCATCTTTTCAGTAGTGTATGACAGTCTGGAAATATAATGAAGTGTTACACTTTGATGCCACGTATGATCCACTTGAGCCATTTTTTTTTGTTTGCTATTGCTGTCTGGTTTCATGTTAAAGTTTTCTTTTCATAAAATGACAGGGTGTCATACAGAGGACAAATCCAGGAACCATACCGTTATATACTCTGAAGAACCGAACAAGAAGAGTAACAGCCACTTTAGCTGCCACTGACTGGGCATAGACTGAACATTATACACGTATTCTTTCACTTTAGCTATAGGGATATGGAACTCACTTTTCGGGGGTAGGGGATGCCTCTTATATGAAACTATGTTCACTCCTCAGTGCACCACATTGCCTCCATTTTTATTTCAGACCAATTAATTAACTCGGATAAAATGGTATTTCATTGTCTGCACACATGATCTGTGGATGAAGAACTAGCATGGGGCAAGTCCCATTCATGTGCAGGTTTAGAACCACTGCCATTAGTTTCTACAACCAGTATGTCAGACATTGAGCTGGTTTACTAACCATCATGTTATATTCATAGTTCTGAAACTCATTATTGATTCACAGGCACACCAGACTTACTAGCCTGCAAACTAGTCTCTTGTGCAGCGACAGTGACTGTATAAAGCACTGGTCTGGGGTCACAGTTAGAGGCTTCTCAAAAAATGTTAAGGCTCATTATGACATTGTCATTGAACATGTTGGATTGAGCAGTCTCAGAAGATACTTTCTGTTAAATATTCAATAGCATATGGTGATATATTCCAGAACAAAAAATAAATGCAAACATGCAAGCTAAGAACAAAATGCAAAAAACGCATATGCACAAAGATGTTACTAAATTCCAGAATTTTCAAAAAAATAAAATGGGTAGTTTGGAGGAATTTCTGTTCTTGAAGGATTTTCATAATGGTACTATTGCCAAAGCATGATTTAAAGATCTAAAATGGACATCTCAAATTAAAGGGTATACTTTCTTTCATTGATGCAGAGCTGATAAGATGGTTGATGATGTTTTAGTCTCTATAAAAGCAACACTTAAAAATCACAAGCCAGGAAATTAACCCAGGACTAGAAATTGCTCAAAAATAATAAATGTTAAGTGGTATAGAGTATAATACTAAAGGAAATTACTGTATACCATCCATATGCTCTTGAAATTACAAGGACTGTTGGCTAAGGTATTGGATGTAAAAATCAGACAGCACGGTTCTTATGGATTTTAGCTACCCAAACACTGATGAGATAAACTTTATATCAAAATAAAATAAATATGCCTACACATTAATTCATCATGTTAATAAAAGTAATTAATATTATTTAATCAACAAGGGATGGTGATATGTCTTATACAATACTAACTTAAAATCTGCATTACACCCATTCTGGTATCCAAAGTAACTAACTTAAGTTCCATGGGACCAGTCATCACATGTGGTGATTTCTTATTCAGAATCACGGACAACCTGACTAAACCAATATCAATCGTTTTAAAGAAAATGTTAGTATGTGAATGTATCTCTGATTTATGGTGACAGGCTTTAGTGATACCAGTTTATAAAGGGGCAGGTAACATCAGCTTGACCAGCATTCAATATCAAATCATGAGTCTTAATAGACCTTGTCCACAAGGGACTCACTTCTGTTATAAATGAAACAGTAAAGATTATTAAGGAAGATCTAACATTCTGAAACTTGTGGAATTCTTTGACGAGGTAAAAGTAACACTTGGTGAAGAGCTGACAACAATCAATTATTTCACACAAGGGAATAACTGAAAAATGAAAACCTTTAGTAGACGAGTTATACATAATTCTAAACGTAACGCAACGATCACACAAAAAGACACAAGAATTCAGGGCAAAAGGAGTTACCAGTCTATAACAAAGAAGTTACCAGCAGTGTCTTAGAAGGTTCTGGACTGCAACAACTTCTTTTTGGACTATATTTCTCAGATACAGATCAGTTTTTTTTTTTTTCATCACCGTTGGAGACTTTGTTTAATTATCTTTGTGCTATGTTAACTTGTTTTAAGTGACTATGCAATTGCAGAGCTTTTCTCCCTGGGTCTCCACTGAAAAAGGGCTCTGACCCAGCTGGACCAACCTGATCAACTAATGTCAAATAAATAATAAATAAATAAATAAATAAATAAATAAATAAATACAACATTGGTAAATTAGTTACTGACAACTAGATATGCTAGTGACAACAAAATGAGCAGAATTACTTCAAAAAAAAGGTGCTTAAGTCCTCCAAGTTGGTCTATAAAAATATATACACCTAGGAGAATAATAATAATGCCACATTTACTCTCAAAATATTTATCACCATGAGAATTGGAAAAAAAACAATATAAATTAAGATTGCAAAATTAATAGTCAGACCATAAACATGACACTATCATTAAAGCTCTAAGAATGATAGTTAACAATGTAACCTTTGGCCTCTGTACCTTCCAAAGTCAGAAAAGCATATTATGTAGCCTACTTTGAAAGATTTTGTTAATTAGTCTATGGGGATCACTGAATCACTTTATAGCCCACTGATCTGACCCCTTACCAAATACAGTGCTGCACACTGTAGTCATTCAACCAGCCAGCTGAAGGAAACTGAAAAGGTACAAGAATCCCTTTCTAGAGAACATATAGTCTTGGAAGATTTAAACTATTTAGAAAAGCTTGATAAATTGTCGTAATATTATGTTTCTTATAGGTTAGATAGATATCTCTGCTGGGAATATAAGACAATGTTTGATGTGTTGGTATATGACAGCTTGTACTTTGTGTGCACCAGTGGGGAAGATAATACCAAACTGGGAAACTAAATACCAAAAATAAATATTAATAAAAAGGGACACATGCATTATACAACTTCCAATATTATGGATTACGTTTCCAGTAATTCCATTTTCCAAAATAGACAATTAAATACATAAGTAACTGGAAAGCACAAAATATCAACAGAGAGTTCCAGAAGGCCAATTGATCATAAAGATGATACTAGAACACATGTGCACCACTTTTTGTCAGTATCCTACATTTCATCACAGTCATTGACTGTGTCTCATTTTAGTGCCTGAATTCACTATATCAGGATTGCTTTTGTCTTTAGTTGCTGCACATTTAAGTCACACATGGTCAAAATGTCTCCTGTAAGCAAACCTGAAATTAGTTTCCTGAACTCACTGTCTAAAGGTATTTGTTTTGTCTAGGACAATTCCTGGAATATATCTTCCTTGGACACAAACATACTGCCAGTCACTCTCATTCCCATTAGGCATTTTTTACATCACCCACACTACTTATCCATCCACATATAGTGCAACCCTATAATTCCTATTCAGACCCCCCCCCACATAGTACCATCTTAAACTTTATAACCATGACTATCACACAACTAAGTCTAGTCTGACTTCTCATAATTCTGTATAACACCACAAGTTATCACTCTAGCAATATTCCACAACTTACTTGCACAACACTACATTATGCACTCTCATATACGGATACCACACATTATAATAATATCTGCCCACAATTGTTCAAGAACTACATAATGGACCAATTCAGAACTAAACACATATGCTCTCATTCCTACTCCCAAAAAACACAATACTTTCTCACACTCCTCATCAAACTCCAACATCTGTATCACCATTTTAACACCAGGCTCACCATAAATGGGGATATGCACCCCAACCCAGGCCCAAACCCATCCTGTCCAACACAAACTGCTCCAACACAAATGTCAGAACATAACACCCCCACTATCTTCATCCCTGGGCAAATCAACAACAACTGCAAAACCAACCATCTTTTAATGCTAAATATTAATATTAGAAGTATCAAAAATAAAATACCTGAACTCTAGGCCACAATAGCACACTACTCCCCAGACAGAGTTGCTATAACAGAAACCTGGCTAAATAAAAACATAGCTAACTCAGAAGTTCTCCCTACCGGCTACAATATCATTAGACAAGACAGACCACTTCATAAAGGGGGTGGAACTGCCTTACTGTATAAGTCCAACTTAACTGTATGTCAATTACCAAACTCCCACCCCACCCCTCCCCCAATAATTGGGACATACTTATCTCACAACTTCAACTTCACCCTAAAAAGGTCATCACCACAATTGTGATCTATATTCCACCTGGTAATATACCTGCCTTGATGACTTCTTATCCTGGTGTTCTTCCACATACTCACAAGAAACCCTTATTCTGGGGAATTTCAACCTAGATTGGTTCACCTGCATATCAGAACCACCAAGTAATCTAATAAATCTCCACGGCTACCAGAAGCTAGTCCAAATTCCAACTAGATGTGATAAAAAATTTAAAAGGGAATCCATCCTTGACTGGGTCGTAACTAACAACCCCACATTGTACCCCCACGCAGGCTGCCTCCCAGACACCTTAAGTGACCACAACATAATATATAGAACAAGCATATGCAAAACCACTAACTATATATCCACTAGAAGCACAAAAATAATGTCTCCTGAGGTCCTCAATACTTTACTCTGTAACTATGACTGGACCCCCCCCTAAAAACCCTCCCACTTGACCAGGTTGTAGCATATTTCAACAAAACATTTCTACAACACCTAGACACTGTTGGTCCATTGCGCAAAATCAAGGTTAGAACCTCTACAAACCCCTGGCTCAGTAAAGAAACCAAACAAATCCTGAAGTCCAGAGACACTGCCTGGCTTTACTATCAAAAAAACAAAGAAACACAAAGCCTAACTAAGTACTAAGAACTGCGCAACCCTGCAAAAAATGCATTAGGCTGGACAAAAAATACTACTACATAACATTACAAACTAAATACGAACACAACCCTCAAACATTTTGGAAAAATGTAAACCAGCTACTAAAATCCACCCAAAAGGCTACCCCCAAACCAACCACCCCTGACACTAAAGTTCAATTCAACTCCCACTTTGTGAACTCAATTCTATCCTTAGTATCACAGGACAGTTCCTTCCTCACTATCCCCCCAGCACAAATAGCACTAATACAAGCTTTACCCTCAAAACAGTTTCTACCACTTCAAACAAAAGCATGCTGTCCAAACTAAAAACCTCATCAACAGCAGCCGACCTACTCCCCAGCTATTTCTTGAAACTCACAGCAGATGCTTTTGTTATCCCAATCTCCACTCTCATAAACAGATCAGTTGTTGAAAACTATGTGCCCAAACTCTGGAAAATATCCTATGTTACACCCATACATAAAGGTGGGACCTCCACTGAACTTAATAACTACAGACCCATTGCTTTACTCTCCCCACTGGCCAAAATCCTAGAAAAATGCATCCATACCCAGATGCTAAAATATCTCCTAGACAGCAACATCCTGTCACCTACTCAGCATGGTTTCAGACCTGCCCATATCACTACAGCCCTCCTCTGCCTCACAGACACAGTAAACTGTCTGAAAAGTTGTCAACTCTTTTTTTGGATATGTCCAAAGCATTTAACACAGTCTCACACCAAATCCTGCTAAACAAACTAAACCAATATCACCTATCAAATTCCACTCTTACTTGGTTCCAAAGCTACTTAACTGATGGGTACCAAGCTGTGAAATGGGAAAATTCTCTCTCTCCTCAGCTGCCCATAACTATAGGAGTCCCACAGGGTTCTATCTTAGGACCACTAATATTCACAATCTTCACAAATGACCTCCATACCTCCACACAGCATGCATCTATCATTCAGTATGGCAGATGACACTACCTTAATCTGTGCTGCACAAAACATTCCCACCCTCCTGCAAAAACCTCAACTAGCATTCTCTGACATTGAAAACTACTTAACCAAAGCCCAACTTATCCTCAATCCAAAGAAAACTTAGCTTATGATTATAACCAGTTCTAACAAAAACACTGATAACAGTCAATTCACTATCTACTACACAAATGCTACTCCAATCGCTCCAGTGGCACAGGCTAAGCTATTGGGGATAACCATAGACTCCCACCTAAAATTTGATAGTCATCTCAACTTAACTATTAAAAAAGTACATGCCAAACTGGGATCACTCTACCATATCAAACCATTTCTTACCAACAACACGAGATTAGCCATTGCTCGCTCCCAGCTTCTATCCACCCTACTCTATACATCTCCCATTTTGACTAATCTCAACAAAACTGAACTAAGCAAAATGGAAGCCTGCTATAACAGAATTGCCCGCTTTGATGCAAATTGTTCATATAGAACTCATCACTGTACTGCTTTGAGACAGCTCCACTGGCTTGAACTGCCTAACCTCCTAACCTACAATCAGCTCTGCCTCTGTCATTCTATCTTTTACCTGCCCAATAAATGTCCTGCCCTCAAAAACCTAGTACATTATCACTCAGCCAAAAGGCCTCTTAGATCATCAAGCAAACTACTACTAGAAGTCACCAACAGCTACAATAGCTTTGGAGATGCACTATATAGTGGTTCAGTGGCTAAAAATGGAACTCTGTCCCCACTAGCATTCAAAACACATCGTCCAAAGCCTCCTTTAAAGACCTCATCAGGCAACATCTCAAGAAAAGTTGGCAGTGTCATGATTGCCCCCCAGGCTAGTGAAAGCGGATAAGGTACACATACTAAACCTAGAGTACGTGATTAAGATTGAAAACTATTCTCACAAACACTGGCTAATCTACAATGTATGTACTGTACCTGTGTACTATGCATGTATTCTACCTATGTTCCAAATTTCAGCTCTACACCACAAATCTATTAAGTACCTTTATTTTTAAATTAATATTTTTTGTTTGTTCTCTCCACTGTAACTGTTGATGTGCTGCATACCACTATAAAAACATGCATTTTGTAATTTGTATGTATACTGATCATGTCTAAATGTATCTGTAATTTTTCTATGTGGAGCTTTTCTCCCTGGGCCTCTGCTGAAAAAGGGCCTTTTCGGCTCAGTCAGACACCCCCGGTTAACAAATGTAAAATAAATAAAATAAATAAATGTTCCTCACTGGTATCACAGAAATACAGTGCATCTTAGTTATTGAACAATCTCAACTTTTTTGTTGTCATAATGAAACCTTCACAAGTACTATTTGTTTTGAATAGTTTCTTTCAGGCTCAGTTTGTGAGAATCAAACCCTGTTCTTCAGCATTTAAGCTCATTTGTAGCTTGTGATCTTACCTGCTAATATTCCTGCCTGTTAGGTGTTTGTTAGCATGATTATTACAGCAGGGAGGCAGCTTGACCTAGACAAGCCAACAAATTCTCTGGATAACTTTTAATGCTCCTTGATAATGACATGATCTGGAGGATTGACAGTGAGGGATAGATTCCTGTCCCAGAGACTTCCCATACTCTCGAACAGACTACCTATCTATGTCAAACAGAGCTCCTCATTAGCACTCTTCAAGAAAAATCTTGATGCTTGGATGGGAAATGGGAAATTCACCCCGGGGATCACTTCTGTGGCTCTGCTCGACAGGGGCACAGGAAAATAAATTTCTTGGGTGGCGAAAGCCAGGGTACATTTTTTGGCTAGGCTTGTATGGGCCCTAGGGCCGATAGCCTAGTACCGACCTATGAACCTATGAACCCGAATAGTAATGAAGGGTTGTACATTTTGCAACATGCCTGTGATCCTCGAATGTAAGGCTACATTCCCTGTGCCTCTCATGAGGTTGTAATCCCCCTATTTCCATCCTACTCATTCCTCTGACAAACCATAGGTCCACATGTTACAGCTCATAACAGCAACAGAACTCCATTTCATAGGCTGATTTTCATTAACAGATTGTTTCTATCAGCCAAGTGAAAGGCCTTGTCCCAGTACTGGTATATTTAAAGGGCAACAAGACCTTTTTTACATGCTCCTTTTTCTATAACAATTTTTTAAAATCATAAACAGCGGTTCACTTTTTATTGAGTTAATGTATAAACCACATATATTATTTTTTTCTCCTCCCATCTGGCCATCAGCTGCCACAAGCTCCTTTTCTTTCATTGGATTTACTGAAACTGCCTTAGCCATCCCTGGACTTAGCCTAGTATATCTGCAGCAAGATGAGGAGATCAAAGATGTTGGCTTGGCATCATACTGCCATTGGACAGCGTGTCTTAGCTTGCCAGGACCCTGTCGCAGCTTTGCAAGCTCCAGAATTGCTGCCCTAGAGAGGTATATGCTCACTTCAACACGTGCAGCCACCTAACTAACAGGCACACTTCATATGCAGCATAGAGATCACTTAGACTTGGAATGCTGCTTTATGGGAATAAGCTTAGACTGACATCCTCCCTTCCAGGATGGATGAGCTGACATGAAAGGTTCATTTCCATCCTATTCCCATGCACTGTTCCAGGACCTGTGCCACTAATGAAATATGGAATCTGAGAAGCAGTAAAGGTTTTGCCTCTCTCTGCATCATGGTGCTGCTAATCCACATTCATCCTTTTCCTCAAATGACTTAATTAGTGTCATGTTTCATTGCTTGATACTTAAAACTTATGCTTTAGGGTGAGTTGATAGTGCTTACGGGTAACCTTGCTGTGTTTTGCACATGCATGTTTACAAACACCTTAAATAAATTGGTTCTTAGCAGGGGTGCCTTCTGTTTGGACTCTGTATGTCCTCCCTGTGTTCACCTGGGTTTTTTCCAGTTGCTCCGATATTCTCCCACATTTCAAAGACATGCAGTAGATGAACAAGACACACTAATTTGATCATAGGGGTGAGTGTGTGTGTGTGTGTGTGTGTGTGTGTGTGTGTGTGTGTGTGTGTGTGTGTGTGTGTGTGTGTGTGCGTGTGTGTGTGTGTGTGTGTGTGTGTGTGTGTGTGTGTGTGTGTGTGTGTGCGTATGGAATAACAACCGTGGTAGGGCTAGCCACTCAGCACTGTGAACATTAACTGTAGATGACTGTCTGTTTATGTGACACCCAACCCCATGTATAAAAATGGGAAAAAGGGCTGTGGCTGGATGGCTCCAGTCAGACAGGGGTAATCTGTATTCAGCAGAAGAGGTATTGGCTTGAAGTGATCACACTGTTGTTGTATTCTTTTGGTATAATTTTTAGAGCATTTATATTGACTGTACATCTGCTTCCTAAGAATTCGATTTGTTTTTCTTTACAGACACATGGGTCCAACATGGTATTGTGGTGGATTATGTCTTGCGTTTAAGTTCTTCCTGCCTTTGACAGGAAAGGTACTGAAGTGTAGTATTTTATGCAGTCTGACAGCTGACAAGTGTCTCAGAGAAAACTGGCTATAACAAAATAAAATCTCTGCAATGTACTTCATGCTCTGAAATTACAATCTAGATGATTGTATTTGTCCACTAGATGGAGGTAAAGCCTTGCTGCGAAAAAAAAAATACTATATAAATGATACTCATTATGGACAAACTTCTCTAGATGTGTGATTACAATAGAATTGTATCCAATTATTAATCAAGAAACAGAACCAAAGTAAATGATTATTAAAGTGTTATTAGTGTTTCTCATTGAATCCTTTGTCTGTGTATTGTACTGCATGCTATATAATTAGACTGAGGTTGGCTTTGGGAATTTGAAAGGTCTTTTCATTGACCCTACTGAGTTATTAAACAAAATCAGCCTTAAAAATCACATGAAAAGCTTCTCTTTTGCAACTTTGTTATTTTTTATTACACAAATCACAAGAATCTGCTGTTAAACACACATCATGAAGATTTGTCAAGTTAGTAATTGCAAATGTGAATTGTCAGCTACGTTTTCTGGTTTACAAGTCCCTTCTGATGCTGCATTTTTATTCATCATAGTTTTTCTTGCGACCATGTTTTAAAGTCTGAAGAATAATAATAATAATATGAAAACTGCAGTATAGTCTTGCAGTATAGGCATTAAGCTCTAAATGTGGAGTCTTGGGTTTGGAACCAGTCATTGCCTCACAGCAAACAATACCTGGCTGTGTCTTAAAGAAGTTATACAGAATATGAAACTCAAAAGTCTGAAAAACATTTTCAAAACACAGATTATACTTTTGTAAGATTAACTCATCACCTCTGCCTGTTTTATTATATATTGGAGTGACGTTAAAAAAGGAACAGTATAATACTTCTCTGAACTTGATTTCTTCTTAGTAGAAGATTCATCACTAGACAACATGAACTCAGGAACAGGTAAACCTTATTATAGGATAATCGTCTCCACAGTGAAAAAAGGGGATTATACTCATGCAGCGCTCACTGTGGATAGCTAAAGCTTTACAAGTGTGCAACCACTAACAAGAGCATACTGTACTATTTTATAGCACTGACATCTCCATTTAAAAATGCCACAATTCATCATCAGGAAGAATATCAAGAAAGCTGGGGAGACTTCAAGGATAACTGTTTCAACTGAAGCTGTTCCTTCTGGAATCTATTGGTATAGTTTGTTATGATATGATGAAATCTGCAAAATCTATTTCTGTGCCTTTGCAAGCTATGTGTATAGAGAACTCCTGTTTTGCCCATGAAAGCTAGTCAGGCAATAAATAGGGCATGAACATAATCCCAGTACTATGTTAGGGTACCTGAATTTGTCATTTAATTTCTTATTCTTAGTAGCTCAATGTCCATGGACAACTACATCTTAATACGTTGGCTGGTATGTCTCTGTCATATTTATTTAATTGCATTTGCTAACTGGGGTAGAGCACTGTTATGGTTCTTTTTCAGGCTGAGCCTAGGGGTGCTGTCTGGTTAAGTGACTTGCTCAGAGTAACACAGTTACACAATGGAGGCTGAGGGAATCAAACCCTAGACTACTGGACCACATGAACAGCTCATTAATAGTGCCTTAATCCTCTGTTGTCAATTGCCATAGAAATTGGTCATCTTTGAAAAGAGCTTGGCTGGCACTGATTTCTCTGTTGGGATCATAGATGTTTATTATGCTTATGACCACAAGGGCCTTTTTAAACCTAGCCATGCATCCCAAATCTCTGACAAGTTCTCATACCCTTAATGAGTAAAAGCAGGGAATGGGACATGAAACATTTACAAGCATGGGTCTGGGAAATGAGCCATTTACAGGCTGTGTTCATTTGAGGCATAGGTGCCAAACGAGTGATGCATTCCCTGTTTTCCATCTAATTGTCCAAGTTACCCTTGAATTGGGTGAGGGAGGAACTAGGGAGGAACTCTGCTTCACATGGATGAGGAGCCTGTTCCAGAGACAGGGTAGTCTCTGCGATACATACCTCTCTGTCCAGCAGGTCCTATTTTCTGTCATAGGCAAGGTTTAAATCTTTCCAACAGGTTATTCTGCTTTTGTTTTGTTAAATATACAGGAGGACCATCAAAGTGGGGCCTTTCTCATTAACCTGACAAATTTGTTTATTTATTGTTTAAATGGATAAATGCAGTTGGCTATTTTAGATCCTTTTCTGCCACAAATCAAGCCTGAAGGGCAAGGCTAAATGTATTATAAACAGAGAGTTTAAAGATGTCAATCAACAGAATATTTAAGGGAAGTGAGGAGAAGGTAGGGTACCCTGAGTACCCAGAAAAATTCTGAGCAGTGACAAGCAGAGCATGAAAACTCAACAAAGGCAGTTAAGATGGTCAGATATGAAGCCTGGACTTTGCAGCTGTGGTGCACAGAGCTTAATAATGGAGCCACTGCACTATAACAATAATAGTGTATGAGGGGTAGGGGTTAAGAGTGTCAGGTGAAAGGGTCCTCTGGAGTTACAGGGTATATTTGGTTAGGTCCCATTAACATCTGTCATTGTCCTCAGAGAACCCTAGGCAAGTACGAATGGACTGTCAGGTCTTTTTCCTGTATTTTGCAGACATCTTTATGGATTCACTCATATTCATCAATTTGACTTGTAGAATGCTATTTTGTCAATCACAGATGGTCTACAAAATAGCTGATTGATGTATCTGATTATGTAATTTCTCTGCAACCATGCAGTCTCAGAGTTGGTACATATACAAGTATCAGGAGGAGAGGGGAAGGAGGAGAGCAAGACCCCTACACAAAAGACTGTTTTTTATTTTGCAGTATAGTGGGGAATGGGAAATTGCCCTTTCTCCATTGTTTTGGATAATCTCGGAGCTGATATATATATATATATATATATATATATATATATATATATATATATATAGAGAGAGAGAGAGAGAGAGAGAGAGAGATAGTAGATATATATATAGCTGTATATCTTTCTTTTAGCAGCAGGTGTGGGGGTGCAGCGGTGCTTGCTTCCCTTTGCAAAAAAGTAATGTTTTGTTTTTTTTTTTCGGTCTTAGCTGTTCTATGGTTCTATATTTTTAGATCAATCTTTTTCATTCACTGTTTTGATGGTTTAGTGTTTCATTTGGTAATCATATATTTTATATATATACAAATACATATTTATATATATATATATATATATATATATATATATATATATATATATATATATACACACACACACACACACACACTCACACACACACACACACACAAACACACACACACAGTGTGTGTGTGTGTGTGTGTGTGTGTGTGTGTGTGTGTGTGTGTGTGTGTGTGTGTGTGTGTGTGTGTGTGTGTATATATATATATATATATATATATATATATATATATATATATATATATATATATAAAATTACACAAGTAGATAGATATAGTAACTTTGTGGTTTCATTGCAGTTTACAGTGCAGCAGTGTAGTGCACTTTAGTTCCAGTGTGATTATACCAAATCAATGTTACTCCAACAAAAAGACTCAGAGGCATACTATTAAGGCACTTACAGTTTATATAAATTTAAGTCTCTCGGAAACCCATTGGTTCATCTAGCTTATGTTCATGTTCTTGGTGCTGCAGCTCAGAATAAGCTGCTACTACTCCACAGCTTAGAGTTCTGGTAAATCCAGGTAGACTGGTACTACCAAAGTAAATCACAGCTTTTATTATTCCACAGGTAAACTGGTACTTCACAGACAAATCCAAAGCTTCTGGTTATGGTAATTCCAAGAGCCTTCACTCTTACTTTTTAAATCCTTCTTTATGAGAGGCCAGCATTTCTGCCCATATAGGCTACTGGCCTTCTTCTTAGCATGGCAGCAGATACACTTTTGCCTAACTGATACAAACCTTTATTACCTTATTACCTAGTATACATACTGAATAAAATGCTTCTATTAGCTTTCTATAATTATAATTAATAATACATATAGGTTTATAGGTTTATAGGTAGGTACTAGGCTATCAGCCCGAGGGTCAAAGCAAGCCTAGCCAACAGTGTACCATGTATTGTTAAATTCCTGCCCCTCTATCGAGCAGTGCCCCAGACATAATCCCAGGGTGAATTTCTTATCACCCATCCACTTATCAAGGTTTTTCTTGAATAGTGCTAATGACGAGCTCTGCTTGATGTGGGTGGGAATATAAGCAACTTACACAAATGAAACAGTCAGTATCCATGAAATGTATACTGATAGTCAAGTAATGACTAAGACCACTAAGAGCCTAGCCAAATAAGTCAAATTAATTTCATACTGCTCACCCACTTATTGAGATTAACTTTGAAAGTGACCAGAGTACTGTCTTGTTTGTCATGTAGGGAAAGTTTGCCACATCATATGCATACATATATATATATATATATATATATATATATATATATATATATATATATAGGGTTCCTATTACCAGATCGAAAGACTGTAATTGCAAATATGAAAAGAGCAACATATATTGCGTGAAAGATGGAAACGCTGAATGTCCAAAAGAGTGTAATGGTTGGCCCGTTTGCGGTATAGCTCTGTAAGGTGTGTGTGTGATAGATAGGACTTCAGTGTTAGTATGTGGTTTAAGGTAAGTGAATAGATAGGTAATGTATGTAAGATTTAGTGTAGTGTTAGAAGTAGGGTTTTATTTAACTGTACGTATGTATATTATTTATTTTTTTTGGGTGTATGTCTGTAGGGGAAGTGTGCGGTAGTTACGGACCTTAGGGTTAGGGAGGGGTTAAGGATAGTGCATAGATAGTTGTGTATGTGGGGTTTAGTGTAGGGTTAGAAGTAGGGTTTTGGTGCTTTACTTTAGGCTATAAGGAGGATTTAGTTAGTGTATGTATGTGGTTTATTTAGTTTGTTTGGGTAGGTAGTATGTAGTGAGTAATGGGGTTGGCCTACTATGACAGTGTGTTATTTTATTTTTCACTGCTTAGTACATTCGGGATTTTTGCGGTTCACATTATAGGTGTCGACGTTTAGGTATTTGCATAAAAGATTTTTCGATTTGGTAATATAGACCCTAAATATATATATATGTGTGTGTGTGTGTGTGTGTGTGTGTGTGTGTGTGTGTGTGTGTGTGTGTGTGTGTGTGTGTGTGTGTGTGTGTGTGTGTGTGTGTGTGTGTGTGTGTACATCCTTTTTTATGTAAAGGTGATAAAGATTATGTGGATTTTTTTTTTATTAATGGCATTCAATATCTGATTCAAAAGAATAAATATTCACAGCTGTTGTTTTAAATTTCTTTATTCTTTTAAGAATACATGACACTGCTTATTGGATTGCTCATTGGTAGGTGTGGATGAAATGATTACAATTTTTTTTTTAAATCTCACTTCACATTTTGAACCGTTTATAATTTGTAGACAAAACCACAACAGTTTCAGGTAAAGTAATTTGTCTTCTTTAGTAAGCTACTGCTTCAGTGTGTGTTTGTGTGTGTGTGTGTGTGTGTGTGTGTGTGTGTGTGTGTGTGTGTGTGTGTGTGTGTGTGTGTGTGTGTACATACACTTAACCACAAGGAGTCGGCAGAGTACAGGAAGGCATGTCCAGTATGTCTAAGTGCTGGTAATGTGACAGCACCTAGCAGTTAGATTTGTACCATGACAGGATACTCAGATGGCATGGGATGGGGATAAGTATGATGTTGACGCACTGACTGTTGCCATGATGTAGTACATGCAGGTCATGTGATACTGTGCACAGCCTGTAGATCTGTGACATCTGACATTGCCATTATTACAGTACACTAGAAGATGCTGTATTTAGCAGTAACATCATCATGTGCTATGGTAACAGGGAATGCAAGCAACAGTAACAGGCTCTCACACCCAGTATACAAAGGCAAGTAGTCAATGTGGGATGTTAAAACAACAGTCTGTCACAGATGGTGAAGGTTTTGAGCTGTAGTTCTTGTGGTACAGGGTTTGATTCCCTCAGTCTGCATTTACCTACTGTGTGACCTTGAGCAAGTCACTTAACTAGACAGTGCCTGGGGACAAATGGGAATTTGGGTTAGGCTCCTCAGTAGTCCCCTGGATTGCAAGCCTTTTTGACTATCTATGAACACAGAAATGACATAGTGATGAAAGGCAACAGTGGCATCTGCTTAATAGCATTTTGGCATCTACACTAATCTGTGTATGAATTCACTCTCCAGATCCTGCATGTACATGTGTCATGCAATTCATATGTACAGCAAATGAAATAAATACATACCAATGGGCATTTTGTGGTCATTATCATAAGAACCTCAAGTTAGCCAGATTAACTGGTTCAAATGGAGGAAGTAATAGCTTCTCTAACACAAAATTGATCTTTCCAATGACAGCCACTATTTTTTTTTTTTTTTGGGGGGGGGGGGTCTTATGCAAGCTCTCTTTCAAAAACATTTTGACATGAGAATGCATTGAAAGAGGAAGATCTATTGGTAGACATGATGAAATGGATGTTAACTGAACCTTGACAGCGGAGTAAGAAAAGCCATAGCATAGTAACTCACCCAAATATTGTAACACGAGAGAACAACTAGCCCTGAATGGAGGCTAGTTATGTTGTTTGCACAAACTAGAAAACCTTTTCCATTACTAATATATGATTTTCTAGTAGTGGGCTCTCTTGCCTACATTAGTATCTGCTGTACATCCTCAGGAAACAGGTACCTAAAGGAAATTAAGATCCTATCATACAGGCAGTCAGTTGACATTGATTGGGGTTGGATGTATCAAACACTTCTACTCTTCTTTGAAGAGGCTTGTGCTAATTGCCCCTTACCATTTCCAAATGAAGGGAGAACCACTGTTGTCCGAGCCAGAAAGAAGTCACCACAATGATCCTGAGGGATTCCTTCTGAATGTTCAGAGGTACTCTGGATATCGGTGGAAAGGGTGGAAAAGCATACAGTAACATTCCTGTCCAAAGAAAAAAAAATACATATGTCTTCAAGGCCTTCTTGCACAGAGTTCTGAAGGAGAATCTTGCCAGCTGATCATTTATGGAGGAGGCAAATAAGGCTACTTGTGGAACTCCCCACAGATGGATCAAATCTTGGAAGACCCCCTGAACTACTTTCCATTTGTGAGGGTCTGCCCTTGTCCTGCTCATCTTGTATGCCACACAATTTTGATCTGATGGAATGTAGGATACTTGTAGAGTGAGATTGTGCTGTGAAGCTATATCAGAAGCTAACATGGCTCGTCTACCACCAGAGTACAGCATTGTCTGTAACATCTTGAAGAGGTCTTGGGAACCAAGAATGAATCAGAAAGTTGAGTGCCTTGATCAGGGCAAGCATCCTTTTTATATTTATGTGCTTGCATCCGTCCTTGGTGGCCTACACACCTTGCATTTTCATCCCTGCCCCCCAAAAACTGCTTACCAATCATGGTCTGAGGAGTCTGTGGCAACTGACTGCTTTGGAATAGTAAGGGAAAACAGGAAGCCCAGATTCAGTGGTATTTGCTGTTGCCACCTTCTGACAAACCTCTGCACTAGGATTTGAGAAGACAAAGGATGCTGGCCCTGGAACCAGAGAGAGTTCCAATGCCATTGTACCTTTCTCATGTGGAGTCTTACCAGGGGTACCATGAGAGTCATAGATGCCATGAGACCCAAAATCCAAAGATATTCCCTCACAAAGGCTGAAGTCTGAGTGGAAAACCTTAGAAATAGATCTATATTTAGATCTATGTTTTCCAGTGGTATGTTTCTATTACTCTATAAGTAAACACACAGTTAAGTTCTTGGTACTCTGCAGTTTCATCAGGTAATGTTTTCCATAAGAATCTCTACTCTTGGCCTTGAAAACAGTGTGTGCATTAATAAGGTGAGGCAGTAGCAGCAAACCCCTCCTCACTGTATTACCATACATACCTCTCAACTGTACAGATTTTTGCCTTGTATTTTAGGTCTGTTTTTCATAAAATTGTGTTTTTTTTGAAAATTAGTGGCAAATAATTAACTACTGAAGTTAGAAAATAATGACAGACATTTGGGTTTCAGACTTCATACCCTTTAGAACATTTATACTAATGCAAAACCTGTTATTCTATCAACATTCTAAGTTTGTAAGAGCAATATTTAAAAAATGTCTCTATTTTTGGGCCTTTGTCCCAGTTTTGTTTATGGCTTTGTCCAGATTTCTTAAAGAGGTTGAGAGGTATGGTTACCAATGAGTACTAACCCTACCTTTATCCATGCTCTTCCCTAACCGACACCATCCTTTACAAAATCCTCTCTGTAATGCTACCAGTATTTGGACAAATTTTGGGCTGTTTCTAGTGATAATATTTTTGTTTTACCTATCATATAAGGAAACATTTTGTTTCCTTGGATTTATTTTCACTTTTTTTTTGCTAGTTTGGGTTTTAAAAATGCATATATCAAACTATTTGCATTCAGTGTAATTTATATATAATAGTATATTATGTAAATAATCACCGAGCCCATATAACACTGTCTGAAATATTGAAATATTACATCTACAATACAACATATGCGAATCACTGATCACAAAATGTAGAAATGTGGAACAATGCTGTATTGCACACTAGTACAATGCACACCAGCTTGTAATTCACACAGCATTTCTCCACCAAACTCTCACCTACAGATTTAACACAATTAAATGCAGGAGTTCTTATGGCTCACAAAATGATCTGTTATCAGTCACATGTCACAAACAAGCCTCACTAATGGAAACCTGTTTTTGTGAAGGAGAATTATTTATCCTTCTATATTTAGCTCTATCATTTCAACCTGCTTTTGTATAGGAGAATTATTTAGCTTTCAGCATATAGTTTGTGTAAATGCAATCTGTTTATTTAAATAATTACTTAGCCTTTTATATTTATGTGTTGGCTTCCTCCTCACCCCAATGTGTTATTTACCTTGTAATCACTGTATGCCCTATCTATCTGTGCTGAAATTTGATATCCCCAGTACTACCTACCATTCTGGACCTGTAGCTTGATATCCCTAGTATTACTTGTCATTCTGGACTTATAGAGTGATATCTATAGTTTTATTGATTATCATTAATTTAATATTGCTAAACATAATTAACATTTAAGTTTAAATTAATATTTAAATTGGAAATTTATGTCTGTGATGCTCTCTTTTCCAGAAATGCCTCTTCAATTTCCCAAGACAATGACTTTGCACATTTTTTAGTTATTTGAGTTGATACTTTTATTAAACAAAATCATTTCATTTTTATAGACTGTATTGCCTACTGCTAAGTTGACAGAACTGGGTTTTTGGAGAAAATATCTGACCAAATCTGTAATGTTCAGGCATCTACCTATTAAATGCCATCCTATCAGAGCAAGTCTTGGAGTCCAGAAAAACAAATTCAAAGAAAATAATTTCCCACATGCTGTCACCCATGTTGGGGCAGAGGTTAGCATTGTTGCCTCACAGCAAGACATTTTCTGGTTTGATTCTTGGCTGGAGTGCCTTCTGTGCAGAGTCTGCATGTCCTCCCTGCAGTCGAGTGAGTTTTAAAGACATGCAGGTAGGTGTGTGTGTGTGTGTGTGTGTGTGTGTGTGTGTGTGTGTGTGTGTGCGTGTGCCTTCTGTGAAAGTTGGGCTGGCAACTTGGCACCGTAAAAACTCCACTGTCAATCGATCAATGGACTGGTGATCCACTGTGGCAACCCCTAATGTGGGAAGCCGAATGACATTGCGTTTAGGTCTAGAACACTCCTGAACACTCCTGGCTTTATATAAGGAGCATTTGTTAACATTTTGAAAAGATAAGACTGCAACTGCAAACTTAATGAAACAGTAATAAGTTTAAGAGTCATAGAAAATGAAGTTGTCAAAACCAACCAATGATTTAGAAAATATTACCTTATATGATGCATCACGGTTGTCAGTCAATATTTTCAGTTTGTAAAAAGAAGAGATTCACACTTGTCAAGCCTATGTTTCTTAATCCAGCACTTCGTGTGCTTTGTTGTCATAGTCAGTCTAAGGCCAGCATTTCCGTTTCTAAATTGAATGTCATATTGAACTACTTTTTGCTAAAAAATATAATTTATCTATATTTGTGTTGATATAATAAGATTATTTTAACTACACATTGTCAGCATTGTGTAAAACCAGATGATTCATAGAATACTAGGCACTGAGAAATTAAAGGCACGTCTTTACTTTTGTTGCTGCTGTAATTTAAATATCAGGACTTCTGTTTTCAAATGACTCATATTGCACAAAAATCAAGGTTATGACATAATGGTTCAAACAGACTGTTTGGGATTCATAGACAACCACAGTGTACCTGCGTAGCAAAAATATTAATAGAGGTTATAATACTATTCACAGCAGAATAAATCAGAGACAAATTAGGCAGTGGATAGTGCTGCCTGCATAACAAACGGAGGATTTCATGAGAAAACAGAGGTGTAGTGGTAACTGTATGAACAGTACTATGCTACCACACAGTAGGAACGATGCTGTAGCAGTATGCATGACTGACAAGATGGACATCAAATCTAAGGCAGGCTAGTGTGGCTGAGTCAAAGTGCTCTTGCGTGTGCAATGCAGTTACATGTATCTTTAGCCAGTAGCCGGCTCTGACAAGAAAGGTAGCCCAGCTGAGCACAGTGGCTAACACAAAGGCCAATGTGAGTGTACACAGTACAGTGGCAACCCTGTTCAGCATCTACATGGGGAGGAAAATATGTAAACAGCAAAGCAGGAAAGGGGAGAGTAGCAAGCAAAGGTAAACAGAAGGGTAACCATAAGGTAGGAATGGTGAGGGGGGAAAGAAAGGCTTTTCTTAGTGACACAGATACTTTTTTAAATTTTATAAAAGAAAGCTAGACAGATAAGGCACTGGGTTTTGACTGCAGATGGGCTAAAGAGAGGACATATGAAGAGTTAGACGGGTGACTAAAAAACATAGACGCTGACAGAAGGGAGCAGTATACACACAGAGGTTGTGGAGGATAGTAGGTTGGACTACTAGTGATGGGGAGATTTGGACAATGAAGAATGAATGGCAAATGACATATAGAGAGAAAAACATACCACGATTGGAATAGGATCAGTTCCTGTCATGAGTGCATGCCCGGCATGGCTAGAGGGCAACAATCTCATATTTCTCACTTGGGTGGCTGATTTTATATGCTAGTTGTTCCATTGAACACCCAAAGGCCAGGACCTGCTGGTTATGCAACTCCATCAGATATGCCAGAAGTCAGTCCACATTATCAAGCTAGGCATCTACTTGCTGGTGCATCTCAGGAGCAACCAGCCTCCAAAACTGATGCAGAGAGAAAACTGGAGACTTGTCTAATAACTTTTCAGGGGAGAAGCTGTCATCCCCTTCCTCTCAGAAGGAGAGACACAGGACAACAGTGAAGCCTCAAAGTCACTTCTAGCAGAGAGAAAGATATGGTGATCACTGGTTATCCAGTACTGGAGACAGTGGCCTGCAAAGACTGATGTATACTTGCCTCTCCTACTGGATTTGCACAAGTCTTATATAATGGGAGAAATTATCACATGCATATGCTACAAATACAATTGCAGTTATCCAGTCAACTGGCATACAGGTCATATATACTCCACTGCGGGGGGAGAGGTGCTCCCTTTTGTTGCACTCTACCAGGTTCAGCCAGAGCTCCCTTGCAATTACAATCCAAAGCATGTAGTGGTAAGCATACATGTATAACACTGTACACAGTACAAGGCAGTGGCATTGTACTCCAAAAATAAATGTTTACCATACATCTGTGGGCCACTGTCCTGAACCATTGCCTTCAACTGTTGGAGCTGTATGATGTGACACTGCTACCATAATATGAATAATGTTAGTAGCATCACTCAGTACCTGGCCCAGTTTGCACCAGGTATCCACATGTTTCAAAGTGCCATTTGAAGTCTTTGTGTAGGGAGAACATAAAAAGCATGCTCTATCTGACAGACCATCCAGGATCCCTGCTTTTCATACTTGCTGAAAGAGAGATGGCCACTAAAAAGGTCCACTCAAGGAGCAATAGTGTTGAACCAAATGTATGTATGCATATTTGTGAATCAGATGTTCTGTCACATAATGATGCACTGTGATGTTATGCCCATGCAAATGCTGTGTGCACGAGCATACAGGCCACATTTTTAATGATCACTGAGATGTACACTGTTTGTGCTGACATAAATGAGTAGGGCATTGTGCACAGGCACCAATTCACAAATAGTAGCTCCATCAGGCTTCATTAGCATAAAAATCATACTATCTACCTCATGTTAGCAGAATATAAAATATCAGCGGCATTTTTACAACACTGCTTAACAGCCATGCAAGCACAATGTAGAGAAACTGGAATAAATTTTGACAAAATTTGAATTTTGAGTAATCTTGTCAAAGAGGCCAGTCACTAGTGTAATCCCACAGGGATAGGGCATCTACCTTTTGGCATCTACTTCTCTGAAGTTCTGGCAAATGTCAGGGGCAACCCACCTCCACAAATGATGCAGAGAGACCAATGGAGGTTCCTCCAATCCCCTTTTAGCTGAGAACCTGGTCACTGAATTCCTTAAAGATACAGATACCTTCAAGATGGAATGACACAAACAAACAAGTTGTGCCAGAGGCATAAACT
This sequence comes from Protopterus annectens, assembly GCF_019279795.1. Classification (NCBI taxonomy): domain Eukaryota; kingdom Metazoa; phylum Chordata; order Ceratodontiformes; family Protopteridae; genus Protopterus; species Protopterus annectens. Next base: position 1,489,063,167 of record NC_056741.1, on the reverse strand, counting down.
AAAACTCAATGCAAAAAAATGCATAATAGCACCCTTTGGAAAGACTGATACCCCTAGAAATGATTGCATTCGATAATGCACCCCTAAAATAGACCCATTGGTCAATGATCTGGGAACCATGTTGATAGTGAATCAACCTTTGATTACCATGTGTCTAGTGTAGTGAGAAAAATCATTCTACATTGCACAACTTATAAGTAAGAGCATGGCATCCAGGTCCAAAAAGATTATTGTTCCACTGTACTTGGTTCTCATCAGAAGACTAAGTTCTATGCAGACCATGTTAATAGTCTTTGCCTGGCCTACAAGGCAGTCTCTGATCTGACCCTGATGGAGTTGTTGCACATCTGCAAAACAAATAACATCAGAAATGCCAGTTCTAAGGGCCTAAACCTCATTTGTGACATAAACAAACCATGTTCAAGGGACAGGTGTATCTCTCAAAGATTACCCCTTTTCTGGAATAGGCTTCCCATTCATGTGAAGGAAAGTTCATCCTGAACTATACTGAAATGCAACTTGGACCACTGGATGGATAATCGCAGATTTATCCCTGGTTCAGCTCTTATGTCCCTAATGACAACAGCAGCCTGTCAGCTCAATGTGCACATGCCTATATTGTAACCATAAAATTCCTTGGGGTATTTCAATGTCAGTCATATTTTGGTAAATTTTGGAATAAGCTTGGCTGAGCATAAAATGGCTCTTGGACCAGTACTCTAGATGCCAGCTATGAACCTATAAACATGCTGTACAGATGGAGCTTAAAAGTGATAAGAAAGGGGTCCTGCATTGAGAAGTACCTTAGAAAAAGTATAAATCATTTGGTGGACATTAGGAAGAGTGAGGCAGATGTCATGGTGCATTTGTAACTAGGACCTCATGATACTGGCATGGCAGAAGGCCCCTGCAGTGAATACTGGAAATTATGGATTACGGGTATTATATGCTTCAAGGTGTGGAGGCTTCCACTTACATAGTAAAGGAGAGGTGAAGCTGTATATAGCATTAGCTGTTAACCTGTTGAAAAGGGGGACCCTTGTTATTCTCATGGGAATCCAGTAGCATAGCATAGCACAGCATAGCAGGCATGCCCACTGACTGAATTATTTTGTCCTTAGGTATGCAGATACTGGCATGGCCAACCAAAGGTGGCAACACCTTGAAAAGTTCACCAGCCAAGAGACTGCAGTGCTACTGCAAAAGCTACACATACATGGCATGTGCTTCATATGCAAAGCTGCTGCAAGCAAGCAGTACTGGAACCAGATATTGAGTGACTGATGCAGAATGTGAATGAAATGACAGTTCATAATAGCTCTCCATAACAAATGTCACAGATGCTTAGATCCTTCACAGGGAGTGGACCACAAACACAGAAGTTACATTCTGAGGTCATGAAGTTGTTGGTGTTGCTTGCCAGCCAAGAGAAGCAGTGGACTGGATATGGAACTGGGCTAGCCCAAGCACCTATAGGTCAGTTGAAGACGCACTGCTGGAGCTCACTCTTCCTAATATCCACCAAAGGGTTTATACTCATTTTTTTTTATTTAACATTTGTTTACCAGGAAAGTCTGACTTGGAATGAAGTCAATTTTCATTGGAGGCCTGTGGAGAGAAACTCCAGACACATGTCTTTGAAATGTGGGAGGAAACCCACATGAACACAGGGAGGATGTGCAGACTCTTCACAGAAGGCACCCTAACCAAAAATCAAACCAGAGAGCCTCTTGCTGTGAGGCGACAATGCTACCACTGCACCACTGCACCATCCTTTTCTACGATACTTTTCAATGCATGACTCCTTTTTTATCTCTTTTAAGCTCCATATGCCCAACAGATTAATAGTGTCCATTACAGTGCACATAACCGAAGTGATAGTCTGACTGAAGCCCACCCATGTATCTGTCCTTCCACACATGTCTGGTATGCAAATGCAACAACATGCACAACAAAGAATTCCTGTCAGCTTATTTTGAAGCAGTATTTTCATGTGTGACATTTTCAGTCAGACTATCACTTCAGTTATGTGCACTGTAATGGACACTATTAATCTGCTGGGCAGATGGAGCTTAAAAGAGATAAAAAAGGAGTCATGCATTGAAAAGTATCATAGAAAAGGATGGTGCAGTGGTGTAGCGGTAGCATTGTCACCTCACAGCAAGAGACACCACCTATCGCACCACCAGACCACTAAGATCCAGCAACAAAAGTCACTTGCAGATCACTAAAGCCAATAACTCTGCTGCTGAAGCACTATTCTCATGCACCCCAAATTATGGGACTCCCTCCCACCCACAATTACCTCCATACCATCAAGCGCCCACTTCAAAACTTTACTAAAAGTGCACCTAAAAACATGCTGGCTATGCCCTTGCAACTCCCACTCTAGTATTACCCACCCCATCCAACCACTACCTTTCTTTCCACTCCACTAACTACCTTGATTATAGCAAGCTCAGATGCTCATAATGCTCCTAAGCCAGTACTTATTATACAGCAGGAACTTCTTGTAACATTTGTTAATGTCTGTTATGTACTTCACAGATAAAGATTCTAGTTGTCTACTGATGTACTATGTTCTTCATCTGTAAATATGTTGAAAGTAATTGCTATGTAAATTGTTAATCGCTATGTAATCCGATGTAACTACTGTCTGTTTATTTTAACTGTAGAGCTTTTCTCCCCAGGCCTCCACTGAAAATGGACCTACATCCAGTCGGACACTCCCGGTCAACAAATATAAATAAATAAACAAACAAATAAATAAATAAATAAATAAATAATGTGCAGCATTATGCATGGCAAAGGGGTGAAAGAAATATATTTGTGTGGACTGATACTGGTGTCATGTGCATTGATGCGTTTACAGGATCCACTTGTTGAGGGTCCAGCACAACAAGGTAACAGATGATTGATGTTAGCAGCATATCTGTGACTAATGATGATGGTTGCATGTAAGCTGTACAGTCCAATGATGTAATGGTTCAGTCTGCAAACTAAAGAGGGGTCTCCCACATTCACCATCACAGAGGATCCATTGAATGTATAGGTTGAGCACATGGCCTCACAATTGCATAACAGAAATTCTGTTCCTGACAATCTCACATGGGTTCCACCTATGTCCCCAGTTCACACAGCATCTGACATGTGCATTGTGTCTGAGGTAGATATGCCCACCATAGGGGAGAGATTGTGCTGTAGGACTGCTATAACTCCAAGAGTGCCCATTATGTGGCAACAGCACTCAGAAATAACCAGCAGATGTGCAGGTCAGTGATGCAAGCACAGACAGATGCTACCCACAGCACTGTACAGATGATGAATCTGCTCTGTGCATTGCAGAAGGATGTGCAAGGATAGAAGGACAGGGAGCACATATTGCTGCTGAGGTCAGTGCTGGATAATGTTGACTTCATAGGTGCATCCATGAGACACATTGCCACCACCGTCCATCCAGCTATCACAGGCTATGTCATCCTTAGCCATGGGAGGGTCCAAATGTGAGGTGGGCAGGCACAGAGTATCCCACGTCAGGGTACACTGATCATTGGTGAAATAGTGTGGACACACAAAACACATACAGTACATATACATATGCAGACACAGTCTCTCTCACACACACACACACACACACACACACACACACACACACACACACACACACACACACACGCTTGTGCACAAATAAAACATTAGTGGTCTTGCACACTACGTTTATGCTTAGCACTCTAGTGCACTACTTTATGTGGAAAGCTCTGCATTTGACATAACAGTGAAGCAGTGTTCTGCTGCTCTGCTTCAAAGAGCAGTCAGTCTGCTTTCTGTTCTCTGACTGGCTTCTAATTTGCAATTATATGTAATGAGCAAAGGGAGAAAAGGGGCAATAATAGCAGGTCTTCCAGAGCATACGTGGCTGATTGGAAGGCTCAGTAGAAGGACATGGCTACAAGGCGGCCTGTTCAAACACCTTTAAGCACAGATGCAAGTACAAAAGAACCTGCTAGCATTTGACGTTTCCCTTGATAAAGGCAGTCGTGGCATTTAGTGACGGGGAGAAACAAAATAAAAGCAAAGGAGGACTAAGGAACGCAACTGCAATAACAGGAGTTACAAGGATGTGTGTATGTGTGCGTGTGAGTGTGTGTGCACGTGTGCATGTGTGTCTCTATCTCTTGTCTTAAGAATCAGTGACAAAGAGAAGAGATAACTTGAAACAAAGCTTCCAAATCAGGGACAGATTTTAAATATTGTTTTTATAATCTTAGAAAGCTGCTGTAATAACAGATTTTACTTTTGCATGCATTTTCTGAAAGAGATGAAATCTGAAACTTAAAATGACTGTTATTATTTTGTGACTGCAGTATTCAGTATGGGAAGAATGTCTGAGGAGCAGACAATATGAGAAATAAATCAAGGATATTCAGCAAATTGAAGGACAGTCGAGAACATTGTGTGTCTATATGTGGGGAGGGAAAATGGGAGATGTGATGTTTTGTACTGTACGTGCCAGGCAGCAGTGTCTTCTCTGATGGTACAGTTTAAGTATTTCTTTATTCACTAAATCAGAATAAAACATGCAAGCAGTACAGAGTCAGTAAAGTGGCTCCCATTGCTGTGCATATTTGTGTGTGTGTGTGTGTGTGTGTGTGTGTGTGTGTGTGTGTGTGTGTGTGTGTGTGTGTGTATGTGGATGTGTGTGTTGGGGGAGGTGCCTCTGTGTCTGTGCCCCTGTATCTTTGTGTGTAACTCTCTGTGCCCAGCAATTATAGCCATTTCATTGACTGTGTACTCTTACATGTTTTATTCTGATTCAATGAATGAAGAAATATATAAAATCACTGCTGTGTGTGTTTGCATGCATGCATACATGGCGGATGTGAGAGAGACAGAGAGAGAGAGAGAGAGATAGAGACACTATGTCTTTCTGCTTCTGCATGTGTGTGTGTGCGTGTATGTGTGTGCATAGATATTATTAAATAGTTCCATAATGCAAATTTCAGTTGAAGGATCATGGCTATGGTTAAGGTACTCTTTTCACACTGTGTGAAACTTAGTTGTTACACATTTTGACTATTCGTCACACATAGCTATGGCCCGTATTCCACACCGACCTCTTAGCAAGTTAAGACCTATGCTTTTATTGTACTATTAAAACAAATCCATGCTATATATGCCACACACATAAAATCAGATGAAGATAATTTAATGCAATACTGTATAAACATTTAATAATCTTATGACACACAGAAGTCTCCATGTGCTTGTTCACATAAATAACCCACAAATGAGTCATTAAACATAACCACTGATCACACACCCTTAACCTTAGGAGGTAAAGACTTTTACAGAATAGGGACTGCATAAACAAAATACTCAGATCTCAATTACTGAAAATGAAGTTTGGGAATATCTAGCATTGCTTTGCTGTCTAATAACCAACCCTGTCTTGGACATTAAGGCTTCACCAAGTTTTACAGGTGGCCTGATCTTTATTTGTTAAGGATTTTACAGTGATAATCCCTGCTAGACTGATGTTGAAGCCAGACTAACAAATGACCAAAGTGTTTTATTTGCAAGTGCAAAACCCAGCTGAATAAATTTCACTAGGTATGAATATGAATCCCAATTGTTAAATTGCTCCAGCAGCCGATGCGTCCAGCTTCACATCTTCCTATTGGTGCCCCCTTTGCTGAAAAACGTAATCACAGAGAGATGTATCCGATGTGCACATGTAGTTTCCTTACTGTCTTATGCATGCAGTACTAATCCCCAGACCCCAGTGCTCATTTTCTGACAGTCATACAATGGTTTTAAAGATTGTGCATCTTTGTGTGTAGTTTTTTCATTCACATCATTCTGACAAGCTGACACTGTGGCAGTATATCTGCACCATGTTTTGTAGGTAGCCTTGCTTATATTTGTGTTGGACATGGCACAGTTAAACTATGGCAATATATTATTATCATCAGACAGTTTTCTTTACGAAACAGGATGCACTTTAAAGTATTTTAATATTTTTTAAAAACTTGCTAGTGCACTTGCAATGGACACAAGTTAAATTTTCTTTTATTGGTGGGCTGGGCTGATCTTTTTGCTGTAGTAATCCTATTTCACTGCCACTAAAAGCTGTTTTGCCAGTGTGATAGTTCTATCTGGGGGATGTTTCAGGGACAGTGTATAATGTGCATTAAAACTCGTGTAGGAAATCAGTATCAGATTTTAAGGGCCCCTATATCCATGTTTTCACTGGAAAACATATAGTAATGCAGCAGTGTGCCTGGACCAGGTTGCCAAAGGGCTATGTCTGTGTTTGCATAGCACATTGTAGTAAAACAGTGGATTAATAAGGATTCTAGACCCTCAATGCACTGGCATGGTAACATAATGCAACAGCAGCCTTCTAGGGTCTTGTAGTGAGTCCATGGAGGCTGGCTCTGTGGTGTAGAGTGATAAAGTCCTGACAGTGATTCAGACAAGCCAGGACTGATTAGTGACATAGGCTCTGGAGGTACCAGAGAGGGGGAAGGTAGGCATATGGCTGATGCCAGCTCAGCTTTCCTACACAAAACACTGATGCCCACTGGGGGCTGAGCATTACAACAAGCAGTGCAAAGGGCAGAAGATTAGCAGCATCCTAGCTGTACATTTACACATTGTAGCTAGCATGGATGTATATATGGCAGCATGTACTGATGGCAGGGCTGTGAAAGTACTGCAGGCTGCAGGTGCCTAAGTATAACGATAATTAGGCTTAAGCAGAGATTTCTAGTCACTCATTGCATAATTGTTCTTCCTGCTCGCCAGGTGACTAGAAAAGCCAATGTTCAGCAGCAAGTAGGTATAAACAGATGTAGAAAACACTAGTGAGTCCATAGATAGCATGGCAAAGTGAAGAGATGGGTCTGCCTTTCTGACTCACTACAGGATTGTCTTCTACTGCAAATCAAGTGCTAGCTAATGGGGATGGCTGCATGCAGAAAGTATACAGTGAGTGTGGTGCATGCAGAGGTATGAAAGTAAAATACTGAATACAATGCACAGCTGTGTGCAGAACAAGTTTGGAAATGTAGAGTAGTAAAAATAAAACAAAATCTTCCTGGCTCCCCAGTAAGGGCTATGACCAGTTGGCTTCTGAATCCTGTCCCAAAGTAAAGGGGAAATGGAAAAGTAAGCTCAAAAATTAGCAGGAGTGGGGGGTGGGGGCTGCCCTAAGACAGGAAGTTTACTCATGGTTTTGTGGATAGCTATGTTTAAGTCTGTGTATAGTGTTGCATACTGACATGGTGGCAGTATATCTGTAACATGGTTTGCAGGTAGTATTGTTAATATTTGTGTTGGACATGGCAAAGTAATATGAAGGCAGCAAATTATTATCAGATTGTGCTGGCAAGAAGGGCCATGTTTGTGTGGTAAGTTATACGCTAACTTCAGGCAGTAACGATGAACCAGAATATACACTAACTCCAGGCAGTAATGACATACCAAAGTATACATTAACTCCAGGCAGTAATGACATACCAGGGTATACACTAACTCCAGAGTAGTAATGATGTACCAGGGTATAAATTAACTCCAGGATAGTAATGACGTACCAGTGTAAACACTAACTCCAGGGTAGTAATGACGTACCAGAGTATACATTAACTCCAGGCAGGAATGATGTACTAGAATATACATCAACTCCAGGGTAGTAGTTACATACCAGAGTACACACTAACTCCAGGCAGTAATGACGTAACAGAGTATGCACTAACTCCAGGGAGTAATGACGTACGAGGGTATACACTAACTCCAGGGTAGTAATGATGTAACAGAGTATACAATAACTCCAGGCAGTAATGATGTACCAGAATATACATCAACTCCAGGATAGTAGTTACATACCAGAGTACACACTAACTCCAGGCAGTAATGACGTAACAGAATATGCGCTAACTCCAGGCAGTAATGACGTAACAGAATATGCGCTAACTCCAGGCAGTAATGACGTACGAGGGTATACACTAACTCCAGGGTAGTAATGATGTAACAGAGTATACACTAACTCCAGGCAGTAATGATGTACCAGAATATACACAAATTCCAGGGTAGTAGTTACATAGCAGAGTACACAATAACTCCAGGCAGTAATGATGTACCAGAATATACATCAACTCCAGGGTAGTAGTTACATACCAGAGTACACACTAACTCCAGGCAGTAATGACGTACGAGGGTATACACTAACTCCAGGGTAGTAATGATGTAACAGAGTATACACTAACTCCAGGCAGTAATGATGTACCAGAATATACACAAATTCCAGGGTAGTAGTTACATAGCAGAGTACACACTAACTCCAGGCAGTAATAACGTAACAGAGTCTATGCTAACTCCAGGTAGTAATGATGTACCAGAGTATACACTAATTCCAGGGTAGTAATGACGTAACAGGGTATACACTAACTCCAGGGTAGTAATGACATATCAGAGTATACACTAACTCCAGGCAGTAATGACATACAAGAATATACACTAACTCCAGGGTAGTAGTTACATACCAGAGTACACACCAAGTCTAGGCAGTAATGATGTAACAGGGTATACACTAACTCCAGGCAGTAATGACGTAACAGAATATACATTAACTCCAGGGTAGCAATGACATAACAGAGTATACACTAACTCCAGGGTAGTAATTATGTACCAGCATATACAATTACTCTAGGGTAGTAGTTACATACCAGAGTATGCACAAACTCCAGGCAGTAATGACGTACCAGAGTATACACCAATTCCAGGGTAGTAGTTACATACCAGAGTATACACAAACTCCAGGTAGTAATGACATACCACAGTATACACTAATCCCAGGTAGTAAGGTTGTCCAAATTAATAAGTCCCCCCCCAGTGTACAACTCCTGAGACCCTGATCAAGTTGCCAACAAAGTGTGCTGTCTGTACTTGGGTAAGAGGTTTACATTAGGCCTGGGCCAGTAAGCTTGAGCATCTGATTTTGTTGATGGCCCATTCATTGTTTCAGTAGGATTTGCAGGTAATTTTCAGTGTGGTATCAACTAGTATATAATGCAGAGGATAGAAGCAATAGTGACAGATCTAAAAAGAACTGGTGTTAAGGTGCCTGCAAGACATAACCACTCCAAACACCATTATATTGGATGACTTCAACTACCCAGACATAGACTGGGAGCATTACTCTAGCTCCAACACCCTAGCCCAAAGGTTCCTAGAATTTATAAACTCAAATGCTATGGAACAACTTGTTACCACTCCCACAAGAGGGGAAAACATACCGGACCTGATCATCACCAACATGGGGACTCTATGCTCCAGACCAGAAGTGTATCCCTCATTGGTAAGATCAGACCATAAACTAATCTCACTGGATATTCACATCCTGACCCCACCCCCTGCCCAGAAAACCACAGTGAAAAACTTCTCTAAAGCAAATTTCACACTCCTCAAAACTGAGGTGGAATCCTTCAAAGCCCCCGAGCCTGTGGAAAATACAGCCCAGACCGCAGAATCCTTTATAAACACATTCTATGAACACCTTCAGGAATGCATGGATCATGCAATCCCAAATAAAACCAAGACCCAATCCTCCAAAGGCAGACATCCTGTCTGGTGGACCCCAGCCATAAACAAACTATACAATAGAAGGAGGAAGCTACTACATGATAGAGCAAAATCCCAAAAAGGGAAGGCATCTCTGATCAGTATTAGCAAAAAACTACGGGCACTCATAAAATCATCTAAGGCCAGCTTCGAGAGAAAAATTGCACAGGACACTAAGGATAATCAGAAGGCTTTCTTTAGTTATGTTAGGAACCTGGGTGGGAATTCCCAGATATGCTCAGAATTAGTCCAAAATGACAAAAAATACATCGAACCCACAGACATTGCCAACATCCTAGCTGACAGGTTCAGTGCAAACTCCCCCCCTCTCCCCACCAAAAGGGCAAATATCTATCCCAGCAGAGTGCTGCCCCCCCTAACATCTCAGATGCTCAGGTAACAGCTGCCCTCTCCAAAGCAAAAACCTCAGCATCAGTGGGACCAGACGGTGTTTCGGGCTGCGTCCTACATGAACTCCAAGAAGAGCTAAACCCAAACATAAAACTACTGTTCAATCTCAGCCTTACTACAGGATATGTACCCAAAGAGTGGCGTACAGCAACAGTGGTCCCTCTCCACAAAGGTGGTGCCTCAATGGATCCTGCAAACTATCACCCCATAAGCCTGACTAGCTTGGTCTGCAAAGCTATGGAAAGGATCATCATGGACCAAATAAATAAAGATATTGGGGACCTACAGACACTGGATCCTACCCAGTTCGGCTTTGTTAAGGGCAGATCCTGCCTCTTAAACCTGGTCGATTTCTTTGAAACAGTCACCAAAGCCATTGATGAGGGGAAGGTGGTCCACATAGCCTACCTGGACCTCGCAAAAGCCTTCGATACAATACCCCACTCAGGCATTATAGATAAGCTCACCAGCTTAAATATAAACCCCTATGTCACTAGATGGGTTGCAAACTGGCTCAAGGACAGAACCCACATGGTTAGAATTGCTGGAGCCATGTCAGACTCCAAACCAGTTACAAGTGGTGTCCCACAAGGCTCAGTCCTGGGACCTCTCTTGTTCGGTATATATTTCTTGGAGGTGCAGGCCAACACGGAAGGACTGTGGCTGACCAAGTTCACAGATGACTGCAAACTGGGCGCCATAATCGACTCTCCAGCTGACACAAGCATCCTCCAAAAGGGCCTCATAGAAACAGACAACTGGTGCCAGAGCCATGGCATCAAGCTAAACGCCAGAAAGAGTATAGTCATCCCCTTTGGCAAAAACAAAGTGCCCACAAATTACCACATAGGTGGTAATCCATTAAGTACAGAAGAAGTAATTAAGGACCTGGGGACCCAAGTTGATATCAATCTCTCATTTGACAACCACGTAGCCAAAGTGGTTAGAAAAACAGTTTATATAGCCCACCTAATCATGAAGGGATTCACATCTAGATCAGGGGAGGTCATCATGCCTCTTTACTCATCCCTCATCAGGCCCATAATTGAGTACAATGCCCCTTTTGGGATGTATCTTATCAGACACCTGCAGCAACTGGAAAGACCCCAAAAGTACCTCACCAAGAGGATCAAAGGGCTCAAACAGATGCCATATGCTGCCCGGTTAAAGAAATTCCAGCTCTACTCAGTGGCATACCACCTGCTCAGAGGCGATCTGTGCCTGATGTATAAAGCCATGTCCAACCCGGAATTAATGGACATGCTGCACCTCAGAAAATCCAAATCCCATCGAGCTACACGCTCAAGAGACTTGAACCTCAGCACTGAAATAAATAGGACATGCTGGAGGGACAGATTCATAACCCAGAGGCTCCCTTCACTCTGGAATAAAATCCCAGTCCAGGTTTGCAGAGTCCCTCATTGACTCTCTTCAAGAGGAATCTTGATGAGTGGATGGGAGATCGTAGGTTTACCCCGGGTATCACTTCTGTGTCACTGTTAGACAGAGGCACAGTATACTAACCTCGAAAAAGGTCAGAGCAAAATTAATTTAAAATGGGTGGCGAAAGCCAAACACACTCTGGCTAGGCTTATAAATGCCCTAGGGCAGATAGCCTAGTATGAACCTATGAACCTATGAACCTATGAATAACTTTCAACAGTCCATGATTATGCAAAGTGTCCCTGATCGTGCCTCATATTTTTGTACTGTACCTCAAAATTTTTATTTTCTGGTAACTGACTGAAGATTGCAGTCAGTCAGTAATGCCAAACATCAATGCTTAATATTTTTATTGTACAGAAAATGTATGATGATGCAAAGCTCATTGTTCTATTAACATGTTTAAGTATATTACAGCATTATAAAAAAATCACTCTGATTTTGTGCCTTTGCCCCCCCCAATTATTATTGCTTTTGTCCAGAATTTTTGAACAAAGAAACTGAGATATATGCTGCAGCATTCAACATGTTGTAGTTTGACCTAAGGAAGCGTAATGTAAAATACATTAAATTATATATGCATATGCCTTTCTACTGCTCTCTTTCTCGCTCTCTGGCTGCCTAGCTATTTGTGTATCTTTCTGTCTCTATCTTATCATACTCCAGAATCAAAAGACAGGGAATTTAATTATGGTACTGTCTGACTCATCAGTATCAGCAGTCTTTTGTAATGCAACATTTATTCTAGAAGCAGTGAGGCATGTGCATATTGCATAAATTGGACAACGTACACTTCTTGTACCATCTTTATCAAATATCTCCGGGTCTTTGTACTGCTGTATGTTTATCCCACACAATGCGACATACAATCTACTTTACTGATAAAGAGGGGCTGCCAACCAGATGCATTTGTGTGCCACCTGCCAGCTGAGGATATCAAAAGTAATAGAAAGCACCACAGCTGTTCTTAATGCACAAATGCTAGTTACCCATGGCACAAAGTGTGGCTAGTCCATGCTGTGGATTGTGTGGTAATGATGTATCAATTAACTTTGGACACAGGAGCATGCACAGCAAGAGAAAACACATTATGGTCTCAAGACATATGCTGCGTACTGGGCCTCTCACTGCATAGCCGGGCTTAATACATTTCCACATATCTACCGCCTGCTCCCAGCAGGCTTAATCAGAGCATCCAGTGCTGAAGGGCTGCGTGTCAATAACCTAAAAGTTCCACCTGGAGAAAGCAACTAATCAGGCTGAGCCACATTCACTGACTATGGTGGTGATAGTGGTGCCTTCCAGTCCAGCAAACAGAAGAAGGACTCTTACATCTTGTATAAAATAAGACATCAGGATCACATCCACAATTTATAATATCTCTCATGACAGTATAAAATGTTCTTCCCCAAGTTCCTAGTTTGTTGAATTCTAAATGGTTTAAAAAAATGCAGCACAGTGAATACATATATAGTATGTATTCCTTCATACCGCATGCCGTCTCCTTCAATTTGTTAGGCAAAATTTGATGAAGTTCTTGTTATATTAAATAATGAAAGCACTAAATTAATTTTGGTGTCTTTGCATTTACGTTCTTACATGGGCTTAACACTGTGCTCCTTGTTTACCAATTTATCCATCCACTTTTTTCATTTAGTTTTGTGTTTGTTAGGCAAAATGGATAGTTTTTCGTAAAACAATGAGATTAAAAAAAAAACTTAAAACAAATTAAAAAGAAATGACCTGACCTGTGTACTCTGGGTCATCTGATTCCTAGAGAGCAGTAGGATTCATTTTTATCAAAACAGATTGAAAACATGAGGATGGTAAATGGAAAAGCAAGATGCATGCAAAATGAATGAGCACATTACTTGCTTCCTCTGGTACTCATACAAAGAGTGCACCTCAGAGAAATATATTGTGATGTTAAATAAAGACGTTCTCTTATTTACACTGACAGAAGAACACATTAGCATTTATCAAGAATGCAGCTGAATCTTGAAATCATTTCAGCCTCAGGCAGCATGGATGATGTGTGATATGAGAAGGCATCTTCAGTCACTGGTGTTTTTTGCTATGTTCATTGAAATGAATGAATAATTCCTTTCTGTAAGCCTTTTAAAGCTATTTGCTGTGTAACAGCATATGCTGAGAAAACCATGATAATCCCTTCAGTTTTTAGGGGATTTGAAATGCATACACAAGGCAGACTGTTCCACCCCCTATTGAAATGCTGACATACAAGTGCTACAGTATATCATATTACATATGTGCTCAAATATAGACAACATCCACACACACACACACACACACACACACACACACACACACACACGCACCTGTCGACCCAAATATGCACACACAAAATCCCATGTGAGCACTCACTAATGTGCACGTGCATACACAGACACACACACACACACACACACACACACACACACACACACACACACACACACACACACACACACACACACACACACACACACACACTTGCTCCTGGATAATCTTCATACCCTTACTGTCACCACTGTCCATAATTCAGCTACTTCTTCACAATCTCTAACTATCTGGCAATCATCTATCCCTCTCCATTTCTATCTATAACTCCCTTTATCCTGGACCTCCTCAACACTCCTTTATAATTTGTAACCATCTTCATCCTATAATCACTTCACTGTCTTCTATTCTATAACTATTTACAAATGATTCTGTTTGAAAGTAAAACAACTCTTATAAGCTTGATATTACTATTTTACTGTATTCTTACTTTAACTGCCATGTTTTCATTAACTGTGATATCATTACTATTCTATATATGCACATTTACTATTCTATGCATGTACATTTATTATTTTGGATTAAGTGGCATATCATTACTATTCTATGTCTGTTTGTTTGTTTATGTCTTTCAGCTTTTTTCGGTTAGGGGTCGCCACAGCGGAACTCCTGTCCGCTAATGATTGGCAGTTGATTTTTACGTACCGGCTTGCCAGGCCTGATGCACAACCTTCACCGAAGGTACGCCCATTCACGCATGTCTCCACGCAGAAGACGCTGTAGCTGAGAATTGAACTGGACAGCGTCTTACTGTGAGGCGACAATGCTACCTATGTAAATTAATTATTTTTTGATTAACTGTCATACCATTGCTATTCTATGTATGTATGTACATTCATTATGTAAATCTTGTGTAACTGCCGTCTACTCATTCTGTAAATCGGAAATTTCTCTCTGAGCCTCCGCTGAAAATGGGACCTGTGACCAGTTGGACTTTCCTGGTGAACAAAGCAACAAATAAATAAATAAATAAGGAGTAATAAACAATAAACGCAGCTTAACTCACATGCACGTAGAAACAACCTTGTTTTTCTCATGGAACCAACAAAACTAAGTGAATAGTTGCACGTTTATACAGCATGAAACAATATACCCCAATATATTTCAGTTTCCTTTTTTTCTTTTTATATGCATATCAGCAACAGATGTCATTATTCTAACCGCTCTATTCCAGTTCAGGACCCCAGGTAAACAATTTAATTCCAACCTTGTAATGCGCTTTGTCTTTTTTACACCTTAAAAATGAACAAGGGCTCATAAACATGAGCAGCATTTTAATTTATCTGCCTTTATGTTTCTTGCCTGTGCAAGCCATGCAGGATTGTGAGTTGTATGGCACTGCATCTCAGACCTGTTGTATAAGGCTAGTGCACACTACCCATGTATAAGGCTAGTGCACACTACCCATGTATAAGGCTAGTGCACACTACCCATGTATAAGGCTAGTGCACACTACCCATGTATAAGGCTAGTGCACACTACCCATGTATAAGGCTAGTGCACACTACCCATGTATAAGGCTAGTGCACACTACCCATGTATAAGGCTAGTGCACACTACCCATGTATAAGGCTAGTGCACACTACCCTACTGCAGTGCACATAATAACTGACACTGCCAGATCTGCCGCACTGAACTTGAGACGATAAATCATTATACTCCAAAAAAGAATGCAGAGAAGTACTCTTTCACAGTGCAAACGGTTATCCAGTGGAGTTCTTTGTTTTAGAAGCTGGTATCCTTTTTACTGATGACAGAACTTAAAAGCGCTTGCTATGTGATATGTGAGTGTGACAAAGTAACTGAGTGTGGAGTAACAGGAATGTTAAGTAGAACAGATAGTAGAAAGGTGTTAAAATGGTTTATTGCCAACACTTCCAGATAAAAGTTGTTTTAAGCATACATGCATATTTATGAATATATATATATATATATATATATATATATATATATATATATATATATATATATATATAAAAAGTGTACAGGGAGAAATAGTAGCAGAGATCAGAGATCTGACCCAGAGATATCATGCATTGATAGAGACACCATTAGCAGCAGCAAGTAAACATCCCTGAAAATTAGGATTTTTCATTAAATGGGTTTAGCTGCTTATGATAGCAGGTTGGAGAAGAACAAACAGCATGCACAAGATATAGCATTTAAATGAGTCTCGGTGACTTTAGAACTGCATATTCTTTCATTGATCCATACCATAAAGCAGAGGAACTGCCTGAGTTATGGAGACTCTATAACAACGGCAGCAGATACCATGTCAGTCACAGGAAAAATTACCCTACTGCTGCTGGACCCGCAGGTCAAGGAGAAGGGCTACAAAATGGACCTAGTATGATTGCAGACAGATTTCATGTGGCAGCATCATCACTTAAACATCTGTGCTCAATTTTATATGTCACTCTCTTAGTGAATTAAGTCTTGAAATATTGAGGGTAGGAAGGAGGATTGACTAGAGCTGTCATGGAAATGCCATACTATGTGAAAGTGCAAAATGAAAGTCAACTTTTTTACAAATGTAGGCACCAATGATATATCTAGGTGCTGAGCAGTTCCCTGTGTGAGCAGAGTACTGTATTATTTGCAGTACTGTACTTAATTTCACTATCAGGTTGATCTAAAAAAACACATCTCTCTTTTGATTGGGTTCTACATTTCTGACATTCTTCAATATAAATGAAACACAGAGCAAATTTATTCAGCTGCTGCCTTTGTTACTCTGTAAAACCTCTTTTAGTTCAACAAGACTTAAACCTGCAGCTGTAAGAATTCCAGACTACAGTCGAGAGTGAGGAATCTATAGCTGCATTAAGAATGTCAAATATTTTACCACACACTGAGAGGATTTATGAAATGTGGCATTCATGAAAATCTGCTCATCTGCTGTTCAAAACCAAGAACTTCAAACACTTATAAATTCAATAAATCCTGTTTTCAAATAGACCACAAAAGATGTATTCAGTTGACATGACATGCCATAAAGTGAAACACCTTTCTGACAGAATAGATGTTACGAATGACAGTACACTGGTTCCTAAACAACTGAATTATGGTCCTGAAGACTTAGGATCAAATCCCAAATCACAAGTCATGGTTTGTAAGGATAATGCATAATTACATCTCAAGAAACAGCCACTTTTAAAGTATGATAAAAATATGTAACTAAAGTTATATAGTTTTACAGACTGTTTGAGGGATGTGTAAAGTGGTAATGCATCACTTTTGAACAGTGATTATGTAAACACTCCTAGTGACCAAGTATTAAGTTAAAATGTGAACATGGGCTAGAATTATTTCATCAACAAGAAAATCCTGTTTGTGAAGTTGAAGAAAAACAGAGGGGACGATCAGTAATATGTACACATCTAAATTTTGATTTAGGCACTGGTAACTTGTACTGAACCATTCATATAAACAAAATGATGGTGATCCTCTTTAGTTAACTAATCTTACAAGATTTGGACTTGACATCCCCAAGTAAAAGTCTGAATTATATTGCAGAAATATCCGTATATAACAAGGTCCAATCACACTACAATGGATCTAAGGTGCAAATGTTATACTAGCTGGTTGCACTAATTTATTATGATCTTGTCTTGTGACACTTTAATGAATACCTGACTTTACTACCAGTGGTCTCCAGCTGTGGTCTTGCTGTGGTTTGTGAGTAGGATGCACGTCACCTCCATTATTCTGTAATGTCTTGACTAATGTGATTTAAATAGTCTTTACAGACCTTCTTCTCACAGTGTGATCTTCAGTGATGAGAATAGAGGCGTAAGTCATATTCCACTAGGACACAGATCAAAGTGAAGCACCATCTTAAGTGCAATAACACATTACTTCAATCTGTCCAATCTCAGTATCTGTAGAACAAAACCAAGACTTTTCCTCTCAACACATGCACACACACACACACACACACACACACACACACACACACACACACACACACACACACACACACACACACACACACACACACACACGTACCTAAACAGCACATAAAATCTCAGACATACGTGCACACATTACACACATTTCCACATACACAAGTGCACACAATCACAGACACAACCATGTGCACACCACACACACACAAACATACGCATATATCTGCAGACACAAGCACATAAAATCACAAACACACACACACACACACACACACACACACACACACACACACACACACACACACACACACACACACACACACCATTAACTGCATGGTAGATACATTTTTTTTCCTGTAAAGAAAACTGTATGTTCTCTTTCTCTCTCTTTAACTACAGCCATGGTCTGCAATTTATTAAAGAAAAAGAAAAAAATCTCCTGGATTACAATTTTCTCACCATACACTGATATCTCTCTTACAATAAGAGAAGCAGGCACTCAGTCTTTCATTGTCAAGCCCTCATGTTTTGGCATGGTCCAATACACAATTTCCTTGTTATTTATATCTAAAATAGTAATATTTTCATTAAGTTAATTGTTATTTTGACAGGAAGCTGTCTGTTCAGTCACATAATACTGATTGGCCATTCTGTTCAGTATATCTGTTTGCAAACAGGATTCATTGAATTTACAAGTGTTTGAAGGTCCTGGTTTTGAACAGTAGGTGGGCAGATTTCAATGTGTCCCACAATCTGTTCCCCCAACCCTATACATCTTAACCTGACCTGCAGCAGTCTTTCAGTTATTTATAAATTGGGTGAGCTGTGGGGAGGTCATTCTGATGTACTTGCCAATGACACGCTGGTGAGTACATTTTATAACTGAAATCTTTGAACAGATTCAGTTTTGACAAACTGTAGTTTTAACCTAAATGTCTTACTAAACTAATATTTGAAGAATTTATCATCAAGCACTGATTCACATTAATACATAACAAACTAACCTAAACAAATCTTCCTATGTCTTTACACTGGCAGGAGTTTTTTCTACAGTATTTAAAATAAATAAAACAGCCCTTCAGTAAACTGCTACTGCAGTATCTATTTAACTAAATCATTATTTAGCAATGATTGGATCTTTCATCCATAACACCAGATGACATTTGTCAAAAAAGTAATGAATGGATGGGAAAGTAGCAGCTGTAGCAGTCACTGACGTAAAGGCCTAGATATGAGATAAGTTTAAAGGCCATGGGAATGACACATGGTTAATCTTAAAGTGGTTGTGAAAGGGAAGGTCCAGCAACTTCTGAAGTTTCTAAATAAAGAATACATGCCTTTGTTTGAGGTGGTAATGGCAAAACACTGGTAGGTATGGTACACTTCTTGTCATTGCAGCATTTAAACCAGTCTACTGTGGTAGTGCTGTATGAGCGAATCAAAGGATGACACAAATGCTGAAGACATTGGCTGTGTTTGGAAAATCACAAATAGCATGTCTTTTCATTATAGTCTGGAAGGCAAGAACAGTACATCTAGACTGTCGAAATGAGGCTGAAGACCCAGTTTTCAAAAAAAAATGGATAAGAGAGGGGTATTTAAAGTATGGAGGGATCACTGTACTCAAGACCCCTGGGAATGCTTTCACTGTTGTGCTGGAAAGGAGAGTTTGTCCAATAGCTTAGCCCCTGATTCAGGAGGGGAAATGTGGGCTCCATTCTGGCAGTAGAGTGGTGGAGCCACCCTTTGCCCTTGCCCAGATATTGCAGTGGTCATAGAGTTGACCAGTATGGTTTACATTTGATTTATAAACTGGAAAATGCATATGACTGTGTAGCCTGGAAGGTTCTTTTGTGAGCAATAATAATATCCTGGAAGGATCTTTCTTGGGTGTTAATTGTAAAGGGTCCTGTGGTCACTGCAACATGTCATTTGGAATGCTTACTTGTGAAGCAAGAAGTGTCTGCATTTTGGGTATTAAGTTAAATTTATTGTGTAATTTCTCCCCTTCTGTTTGTAATTTTCATAGGAAGGATATCAAGGCACAGAGTTTCAAAGGGTAACCAGTCTACGGATGTGAGGGTTGCTCTTTTGTTGTCTTGAGACAAAATCATCCTGGCCTCACACCTTACATGTGCTGATTTGTTTGCCGCCAAGTGTAAGCTGGCTAGGATGCACATCATTACAACAGCAAACTCAAATCAGAGGTCAAGAGGTCTTGGTGCTGTGCTGGAAAACAGTGTCTTACCATCTGTGCGGTGGGGTCAGATATCGTAAGTGGAGGCTTTTAAGTATCTTCAGGCCTTGTTCATAAGTGAGGGCAGTAGTGATCAGGTGATTGGCCAGCACAAGGACGCAGTGGCAGGAGTACAGTAGACAGTTTACCAGACTGTGATGGCAAAATGACAGCTGAGTCTCATGACAAAGACTCCTAAGAGTGGAGAACAGGTTCAAGAAAGAAACTAAATTATGTGCTAAAGTATTACAGTGAACCACTCGGACTCTAAAGAAAGAAGCAATGTGAGTTCAAATTCCCTACAGCATTTTTGGCTAACACATCTCCTTACTTTAAATGCATATTGTCAAGCTTATCTCTATATTTCACTTTTGCTACTTTGTAATACTAGCTCCTAAGTTGATATGGCCCGTAAAATGCAGAAGCATAGAATATTATTTTCTACAAACTCGAGAAAGGGAAAATGTTCTGTGGTTAACTCTGAGAAGTCCATGTATACAGAACATTGTTACAGTTTCATAACAAAAAAACTGAACCTGCAGTTCTTTCTTCAGCCATTTTCATTTCTAGTAAATGCAGTAGTACCGAAGAGATGCCAAGAATCCAGTTACAGAATATTAATTACAGCAGCAAGCATTTCCCATGCTGCTTCTGATAATGAAATAGGAAATCTGCCTTCTAAACAGCTAAGGACTGCCCAATGGACAACTATTTAACACTGCAAGCTACTGAGTGGGCACAAACATTTCTGTTAAGAACTAAAAACGCAGCAGGTCAGCATAAACACAGCAGCCTTACATACAAGTTTTATAAAAGCAATCAGTCTAAAAATTGCAGACCTGCTAAAACACTCACCCTTAATAGTAAAAGATCATTATTCTTGTAGATGTTTAAAAACAATAAGCTGCATAATAAAATACAATTTCTGTGGGAAGAGAACAGAATGATCAGAGAAAAAGGCCTTGATTTAGAGCTGAGCTCTAGGAACTATAACTTACCTGTTCTAGACATTCTGGAGGTATAAGATTGTTCACAAAACAGTAGAAAAATACCTATTTTAGTTTTCTTGATAATATTAAATCCAATGAAAGAATACAGCCATAATCAGATTGTTTTAGAACATGTACATATAATGTCAAGAATGGAAAATGACTGAAGAAATAGACCCTGGACTATAGCAGTGGAATGTCCAACATGATCACTACAAATAGGCTATGGTCTACTTATGGTCGAATACAAATGTGGAGCTAAACTGACAGAAAATGAGATTTTTTGAGACTTTCCTGTGGAAATAAAACAAAGGTCCCAGATAGTTGGCAATCAGAGACTTTATGGCCTAACCAAATAAAGCCCCTGTTTGATGCTTGTTTTTGTAATAAATTCACTAGAGCATTTGGCTACTGCTTTTTTAACCACGTGTCATATGATCAAATGTGATGCAATAAACAAATGAATGTCTAAGGTATTTAAACTGGTTGTTTCTGGATTCAAACTTTAGTCCAAAGAAGTCTCGCTTTAAGTTTAGATGAAAGTGCTTAACTTCACAGACCCATTTACCTTAATCCAAATTCTCTTCTATAACCACCCTTAAAAGAAAAGATCTGAGGAGTTCTGGGGTGGGTATCATTAATCCTGATAATGTCTTCACAGCTTATTTGAAAAACATTAGATATTTTTGAATAAATGAAGTTTATCAATCAAAATGATCATAATTTTGAAAGAGTATAAAGATCTTGTCAAGAATTTACTATTTCACATAAGTTCAGGTCATGATTCAGAAACATGGAAAACTGTGTGTGACTAGTTTGCAGTGAAATAAATGGGCTATGACTACATAAAATTCAGAGACAAGTGAGTGCAGTTATAGTATAGGAGATGTGCTATCATGCACTTATCCCACAGGTGGTATACATAATATATGGGAGGGGGAGAGTACAGCAGCAGGAATATAAACAGCAATACAGTTCAAAGACAACTCTGCAGCTACTAAGCCTGTCACTGGCCATGGTACAACAATCTAGTTACAGAAGACAACCAAATGACCAAAAACCTCATAGCGTGCAAACACAAAAAGGGAAGCATGGGTGTTGTTACAGTATGAGCACAACAGACATATCTAACAGGCATACTTCAGTTCAGAAGACTGATGTGGCAATCTAGATGCGATGGTGAGTGCAAAGCATATTCCGGATGACATACCTCAAATACTTCCACTCTTTTTGTATACCAAATAAAAGGAATGCTGAGTAAACCTAAAACAGGGATGATGTAAATGTGCAAAAGTTTAATTAACAAGTTGAGTGCTTTCATCCTAAAAAAAAGTTTTACAGGGCTACATTTCCTGATGTAAATAATCACAATTTATATTGCATTTCAAGAAAAATAATCGGTCGACCATAATTAAATAAAAAAAAATTAATACTTTCTTTACCAATTAAAACTTTTAAAGAGACAAAGATATTACAGTGTGGTAGGTGATATTTTATCCTTCCATGTTTGAGAAAAAACATACATAATTCAACAAATAAATCTATAAAATGTATAAAAATACATATAAATATGTGTAACACAAAATATTAATATAAAATCCTATTAAAAAAGCATCAGAAATACCACAATGAATACAAACATAATTTATTGTAATCTAACTAAAACATAAGTTAATGCTTAGCCCTTAAGAACAGGTACAATTGAAATCTGATCATTTAGTTTGGGTGGATTATTGGAACTAAATGACAGTTGCCAATATAATTCCCTGTATTCTAATTTATTCCCCCTTTGACCTCTCCTTGTATCTTTGGAAAGTTGTTCAGGCACAAAAAATGTAAATCGCCCATTTCTACAAAACCTAATATCTGTAGCTAAAGCATTAGTATCCTTATCTTTCCCAATACTGTAAATATGTTCATAAATGCATTTCTTAATAGACCTTTCAGTTTTACCAACATAAAATGAACTACATACCTCACATACAGCTAAGTAGCTCACCTTTCTACTCAAGCAATTATAACATTTATAAATCGATAAATGTATTATTCCGAGGGGTTACAAAAGTATGGTCTGTATTAGCTATGTAGGGACATAATTTACAGGCACCACATTTATATGTGCCTAACCACTGCTAATTAAACTTCAGGTCCCTATTATCGGATCTCTCATATATCTCTTTTAAATGTGTGGCTTTTTTGCATACAATTAAAGGGAGGGGCAGCAAAAATATTTAAAGATGTAGGTAACATCTTAAACATGTTCCAATATTTCACAAAAATATCCTTAATGAACATAGTATCCCATTATACACCAAAAATAATGCCTAATTAAAGTTTCTATGAATGGTAGAGCTCAGAGGTGGTCCTATTATCTCCCCAGATTCCTGTCTCTCATTGATAATAGCTCCACTTATTTCATTTAACCTATTTGCTGGATAACCCCTCTGAAGAAATAAATTCTTAGCAAATTGACATTCATCCAAAAAAATCATCATATTCAGAGGTCATATGGGTTGCTCAAATAAATTGACCTTGAACAATGCTCCTTTTTTAATGAAAGGGATGGTGACTGGAATAATGAAGATAAGAGTTTGAAAAGGAAGGTTTCCAAAATATTCTGGAGCTGTATTTATTATTGTCTCTGTGTTTTTTATAGCTACATCCAAATATTGTAATTTCTTATCCTGAATGTGTTATGTAAATTTAAAAAATGGAGTAGTCCCCTTTATATAATTTATAAAATCTAACAATTCCTCCTTGTTGCCTGCCCATAAAAGACATATATCATCCAAAAATCTAGTATATAAAAACATGGACTGTAAAAGGGGGAACCTATAATAAATATACATTACAAGGTGTTTAACACTAAATTGGCAAAAATAGTGGCACAAGTTGTCCCCACAGCTACTCTAATATTCTGTTCAAAAATGTTTCCCTCAAAGAACACAGAATTGTTTTTTTAATACTAGCTACAAAAACTCATATAATATTCTAATATCACTCTGAGTAAGAAACTCACACTTCATTAAAGCCTCTTCAAACCATACCATCCCCTGATCCTGGGAAATAGTAAACAAATATACTATATCTGTAGTAACAAAAATAACATCCTTCATAAATGTTAAAATATTAAAACAGTCCAAGAAATCTTGAGTCTTTTAAAATATGGGTTTTTTGATGACTTTTTAAATTAATATAAACCACCAGAGGATAGGACTTAGAACTGGTTGCAGTAATAATTAAGTGAAATGGGGTCAACATCTTTGTGAAATTTTTGAATGCGAAATATAGCTGGAATATGTGGTTGTTTAATAGTAAGAAAATCAATAGTCTCAAAATTAATAATCTTTTGCAATAATAAATCATCTAACAAATCAATTTTGTGGTAAGCAATATGAACTTCTTTCCTACAAACTGTACATTTTACCAATATAGTCCACTGTATCCATAGTAACTACCCCACCTCCCTTATCCTATTTCATTATATAAATTTCTTTATTGTATACTAATTCGGAAAGTAAAATTCTTTCATCCATACTTGAATTAAAAAAAAAAGCTCCTACACTCGGTGAATCACAAGGACCTCAATTCAAATGCAATAAATCTTTCAAAATGTTGAAACAGAGGGTGTAGGGTGGATTAAAATGCTCTTCTTTTTACATACATTAGTCTAGGTGATGGATGTCTGTGAATCAAACTACATCTCTAAATTGATTTTCCTCATGAATAACTTAATATCCATTAGTATAACTGATGTTAAATGGCCTCAAGGTTACAAAAGAAAAACCTCTTTTAAAAAGGGAAAGATGTATGTTGTCTAAAATAATATCACCATAAATAAAAATGTTAAAATTATCATGTTTATGAACTACCCCAGCAACAATGAAAGGTGAGAGACCACCTTGAATAGTGTTATAAATTCCTACCATGGTTATCTTTTTTCCCCCTTCATCTGCCTCTTTGTCCTCTTGGGAAATATTGGGTCTATTTCCTGTAATTACTGCTCTGATACACAGTCTTGTCTTGTAATCTTTTGGAACGTTGTAAAGGTGACACCTTCAAAAGTTGGAACTGGGGTTTGACCTTCATCTTCCACATTGATAAAATGATTTTGACGTGTAACACATGAACG